>NC_060283.1:54652470-54952470 GCF_021613505.1 Equus quagga | reverse complement strand
TTGTTCTTAGGAGGACTCTATTGATTTATTTTCATAAAACTTTTTTTTTAACCATCTTTGTCTTATCATTGGTATGAATGTCCATGAAGTTAGATTGAAATAAAAATCAAATAAATTGTTCAGAAATTTATAAGTTAATGACAAGAATGAACTAGATTTCCTTTAATTTTTGAAAATCTTCTCAAAGTATAATTCATCTTTAGTACTAGATGTTTGAACTTAATTTTTGAAGATGCAGTGCGCTCCACTGTATCTGGTATGCGGATAAACAGAGTCGCACCATCTCTCACCTCTTAGGAACATAAAGCTCATCTTGCAGAGACAACACAATTAGAAGTCTAGTCTATCACTTGTGTAGCTGTTGGGCATACTAATCACATTTCCATAACGCCCTGTTACCATGACAGCCGGTGACTCAGAGATTTTCTCATTAGTGCTTGACCAGCACAGGGTCCTTTTAATAGATCTTCTTGTTTTCCCACTCAATTACTGAAATTAAAATGAGGTGAAATACATCATTATTCACTCATAATCTGAATTTACATTCAGTACTTTCTTTGGCAGACTTGTAGTAAAATGCAGCTACACGGTTTGCTTTTTTCTACTGCATGGAATAAAACTAATGGGAGAAAATACATTTAACCATAAGTGTTTTTAAGTGAGAGATACTGAATAGCAAATGTCCTTTTGGTAGAATTGATGAAAAATAATAAATGATTATTAGAAGCAACACCAAAACCCTTTTTTTTATTGGGGATAGAGATCAATTCCGAAAGAGTTTATATTTCAGATTTCAAACATTTTATAATGCTTAATGTTTATAATGCTAAATCAACACTGAAGATTATATACATATAATATATATACATATATAATGTTTATGTCTTAAAAGTTGTTGAAATTCATGCTTTCTGAAATTTAAATTTGTAACAATTGATTTTTATTTTGGCTTAGGTAGCTGGGCCACCAAAAAAAATAGTTTATTGCTGAAGATAATATTTTTCTTATCTCTCTATATACCCATCTATAATTTAAAAAATCAAACATAAAATGAATTTGATTCAAATATGATAATTTAATATGTAGTTGCATGTTTGGTTAATGAATGCAATCATAGTCTTTATCAGAGACCAACTTTGTGATCAGCTTGATTCCGCTCGCTAAGAAGAGGTCCAGAGTGGACACACGATACACTGACACCTGCCTTATTCCAATGCTCTTGGCATAGAAAAATAAACTCATACATTTTCTTTATTTTATATTTAGTTGTTCCTAGTTGAGTATTTTCTGTAACTTCTGGTTGCATATATTCCTGATTGCTATGACATTCAAGCCACTGTCTCTTCTGCCACAATGACATAACCCAGATTCCTTTTGGGGATCAATCCTACTTGATACTTGTCCACTGAGAAAAAAATCACTGAATGTAAACAGCAGATATTTATTTGGGAAATTAGAATTGCAAGTTGGAAGACACAGATTCAGGCAGAAACCCAAAAATCTTCCTTCTCTGAAGAAGACAAAGGAGGCAAAGGTTTATAAAGGCAAAAAGAGATAAGTTACACGGGTGTTTTGCAAAATTTCTAATTGGTGCTAGCAACAACTGTTACTTCTTGGCTATGTGTGATTGGTTGCTAAGGCCATCTCTAAGGCAAAAAGTTCATATCTATGGGAGTAAGCATATTTCTTGAAAGAAGCTCAAGATGACAGCAGTGAAGCACAGTTGAAAAGTTCCATTTCATCTGAGCAGAGACGTGGTGTGCACGCATAGCCCCATTTCCTCAATGGCCTCCCAGCTCCATTTTAGAAACCTTGACATATGTTACTCCATTTTGTCATCACTGTCCACATATGACAGTCGTGAATCCTGCATGACCCAAATCAACTTCCACTGTCCTACTTCTGTTGCCATACCAGACATCTTCAATATATAAAAACAAACACAACAGGCATAATAATATTAAAACTAGGCAAAGGAGGATTGACAGGTAAAAAGTAAACTGAGAGGACAACTATCACTTGAGGATTCAGGCAGTATGATGTTGAAATATAGAAAACAAAAGATTTTATAAATACAAGAAGATTCTGACAAAACCATAGTCATCAGAATCAAAGACTTCAAAGTATCTCAGTGTTTAATCTGTCAAGTAAACAAAGTCACAATGGAATTACAGGAATTAATAAAATAGTAAGTGTATTTAACAGTATATATTGAACTTTGTACTTTATGAAGAGAGAATATAGATTCTTTGAAATCATTTATTCTTGTATTTTTTTAAATGTACAGATCTTACAACAAAAATTTAGCATAAATGAATTCTTCAGAATAGCGATTATGCAAACCATTATTTGTGAGCAAAATTCAATAATAAAAGAAAATGATAATAAATCAATAACCAAAACATACTAAAATCTGAATTATTAAAAAGTAAATAAATGAATATTGAGTCAAAGAGGAACTATAAACTGTTATTACTTAAACTGTCACAACCACAATACTTATCAAACCTATGAGGCATAACCAAAGCTATATTGAGAGTAAAATTCATAGCTTTAAATGCTTTATTATCAAACAAAAAGCGAATAAATCAATTATGAATTAAAAAGTACAGCTGGTGAAGAAAATATAGAAAAGCAAAAATTAATAAATGAAAAGCAGAAATTAATAAATTAGGATAAAAAGAGTAAACATATATTTTAATCCAGAAGTTTTTTTTTCAAGAAAAAATAGTAAAACAAGGAACTATAATAAAATAAATATATATCTCAAAAACTTCCTGGAAAAATAAAAGTGAGGAAACAGGAATACAAATCTTAGTAATTTTCAAGGAGTTAAAGCCTCATATACAGAGACTAAAAGATGTGTATGTTTGGAATTTTTGATAAAATAATAGATTTCTATGAATGTAAACATCACTAATACAGAATCAAGATGGAACAGAAACCCAGAATGGATTAATAAGAGTGCAAAAAACTGATTTATTGGAGTTCTACCTTGAATTTTGATCTTGAGCAGTTTTATGACTGAGTTTTAAAAACTTTGTTTTTAAAAAAAGAGAAATAAATCAGTTAATTTTTGGGTTCATTGAATTTCCCGAGGATAAGGAAAATAAAAAAGAAATTTTACTACTGGTTTTACAAATATAGCATAAACATAATCTTAAACTGAACAAATGTGGTACCCTCACCACAACTATAGTCCATTTTATAATAATAGACGCAAACTTTGAAAGAGAATGTAGAAAATGGAATTCAGTTGTATGCTTAAAGAAAGTGATGTACAATGACCAAGTAAGATTTGTGCTTGAAAAATGTGGAATACATAAGTGAGGCAAATATGAGAACATCATATTATAAATTATATTAATAGATGGATATTGAAAGTTACTTTAAAGTGACTGGATAAAAATCTAGCATCTATGCTTAAGACATATACGTTTGCAAATATTGTTAAGCCCCATGCTTTGGAATTGACGTGGAGAATGGATTTTTGGAACAGCTGGGAACTAAGAAGATCTGGCAGATAACTGTAGAATCTGGCTGCCATGGAGTTAGATGGGTCAAAAAGGAATGGGTGCTTACGGGAATAGGGCAAAGTGGGGAACATAAAACCAAACAGGCAAAAATACCTAAAATTGCTGTAGGCGCAAGGCACGATGTTGAAGATCTCACAGATCTATGTAAGCCTTGTTACTTCTCCAGCTAGTATTTATTCTCAATAAATGTAGCCACATTTTTTTCTTTTCCTTAATGATAATGATTACTTTTTACTAAGACATTTTCAACACTGACATTTTCTAACATTTATAACTCAAAAAAGAAAATGTATATGAAAAACTTTTAACTATAAACATTATACACATATTATACAGACAATACAAACTGAAGGCGTTTAAAAACTCTTACTACAAAATCGTCAGTCTCCCCAAGGCTGTGTTGTTTCAAAATAACATTATACATACAACTGATCATTGTCATCTTTAGTTCACAGTAGAATTGGTTTTCTTTGCATCCAAGTTTTGAAGTTCCTTAGTAGGATTTACACATCAAGACACTTCGCAGGGATGGTATGGGTAACTCTAGTCACTGTAGAACTGGCTATTATTGCATATTTACCTCTAGATGGTGATTATACATTGGTAAGTAGAGAGCATCCTTTGCATTACTGGGTAGACTGATGAACTAGCTGTTGAAGCTGATTCATCAGTAGCTGAAAACAATGAGTGGAGACTGCAGAGGATGTGCATTGGCGCTGCCTTTGCACCATGGAAAGAGCGAAATGTACAATGCCCATTACTCTTTAAAATAGTCTTTTTTTGGTTTGTTTTTTTGAGACCTATAAGGCATGCAGTGTTTGACCTCTTATATCCACCGGGATGTTTTACAATTGCTGGTCCGTTTAGACTAACTTTGGGCAACTGGAACACAGTTTTGCATATCAATCTCCAGATTAATATTAATAGATCAATAAAACACATACTACATCCCTTAACAATATATTATTTGGTCTTTACCTATACCAGGGAACTGCTCAATGACAGTAGCATAGTTTTGAAAGTAAACACATGTCCAGCTCTCTGATGCTTGGGACTGCATTTTCTTTTGTCTGACCACAGCTTATTATGTGAAACAGCAGGTATTTTCCCAAATATCTCTGTAAAATGAAAGTAGTTGGGATTAGTGGTTTAAGCAATTTCACAGTGCTGCATTTTTTTCCTGAGGTCACTGCCTGAGGCAGAAATAGAGCTGACAGCATCCTGTTAAACATAACTTCAACTCTTATAAGCTGATTTAAGAATTCTGAATAAATTGGCCCCTACAAAATCCCCCATACTCTCTTCCCTGTACAAGCTACCTTTTCACGTATTTATATAGGGCCTAAAACCATAGTATGAAAGCTCCTTTACAAGTGTATCATTTAGTTATTAAAAAAAACCAGAAGCATGGATAACCTTTTTATTTGCTATAAGCATAAAACCAAGAGTTCAACTTCAAAATATTATGAAGAGATTGATGCACCATTTTCCTAAGATTGTGACATCTTGCTTCTTCCTGAGCTTCAGAAGGAGATGCTCTCATAATCTGGAAACCTCAGTGCATTTTTACCAAAACTGCATTTACATTTTACAATTACATTTTATAATTTTGAGATAGACCTGTTCAATAATAGTCTTCTACTTTATATTCTTTGAAGAGGTATACGTTACGCTTCTGTTCTTAATATAGTTTGCCACCTTTATGTGAAGTAACAGCATAGGTATTTTTTTAATCTAATTCTAAAATAATATATGATGATCCTAGAGAAATGTGTTGGGAAAATAAATATTTCCCATAGTCTCTTCTCAGTGAAAACCTGGGGAGACTGCCCAACAACAGTCTTTGGGCAAGTGGCAGGATCTGGTTCTACATAAGAAGCACCTTCTAAAGTCAGACTTGTTTTCAAGTGTGGGTGTGACAAAGAACCAGCAATGGCATTTTATTCAATCTCTGACAGCCTCAGTTGCTCATTTGAAAATGGGGATAACCTACTTCATAAGGTTTTCATGAAGGTTGAGTGAGAAAATCTACGTAAAACATTTAGCAGTCCCAGGCTCAGAGTGACCATATGGTAACAGTAACATTGTTGGTATTGTTTGGCAGATTCTAGCCTAGATCTTGTTTTCTCTGAAACCAGTATGTCTCCAGGTCTATTGGCCTGTCTCCTTATTTCTAGCAGGAAAAGAAATCTGAGGAATACTATTGGCTCAACATGGACAGAGTCTGTATCTTACTCATCTTTGTATCCCTGAGATACAGCATATCAATTGAAACATTATAGAGAATCAATAAATATTTATTTAATTAAAATGAACAGAATTAAAGATGCTAGACCAAGAATGTGGCCACTTTGTGTCATAATCCTGGCAATATCATGTGATTATAGGGATATACTCACAAACATACGCATACATACACAATCACATGCACCACTCATTACTACTGAGATCACTTTATCGAAGGAACCCAAAACCTAATATTAGTCCTTCATTTGACATAAAACCCCTAAATTAAAAAATCTCTGAATACTACTACAAAGAGAATAAATTTCAGTCAAAACCCAATCCTAAGGAGAAGCACTTCCAGATTGGCAGAATAAGAATATTAAAAAATCTACTCCTTCATAAAAGCAGAGAGAACACTGGCAAAAATGGTTAAAGTCAACTTTTTCAGAACTCTAGAACTTAACCAAGGGCTGCATTAATCCAAGAAGCATTTATTCAAGAAAAATTGCTGAGTCTGAGTAAGAACAGTGAGATTTTTCACATTTTATCTTACCCCATTTCCATCCCTTTCTCCCCAACTCTGCAGTAGCCTTGAAAACCAACTGCCTCACAATCGTGGTAGTTGTGAAAACTAGTATCAGTAGTAGAGGCACAAAACAAGTTTGGAGATCCCCACAGGGGCCCATTCTTGGAGAAATATCACTATTTGAACTTTTTGGAAGCCCCCTGGAAATTCCCATTTTCTGGGCTTTTTTTTATTTGACCTGGGTCAGGGCTTACTCTGTATGAATGATTTGCCAGGGCATTTATAGCAAACAATTAGCAGTAAGTGTTTAATATTGCAGCTGCCTGGGCCAGCATAACAGGGAAACAAGAGGTTGACCAACTTTTTAAACAAAAAGGCTGGAGAAATAAATGTTTGTAGGAGTCTTGGAAACACTGTCATATTCCTAGGAATATCAAAGAGCGTGTACATTTGGAGGGCTGTGTGCATGCCCAGGAAAGACTTGTGAAAGGGCCTAATTACTGACCTCTGGCTGAGCTTGAGAACTTGTGCAAGCAGGAAGTAAAGGCTAAGACAGAGTTTTAAACTTTCAGAGTGTTGACAATGTGCCCCAACATGCAGGCAGAGCCACTAGCCAAAGACTGGATGGCTTATTGCTTCAAGGCATTTAACCATTACCTGTCCAATCATTAGTTAACCACTAAGCTAAACAAGCAGACGTCTGTGACCACACACAACAAAGCATGTAGACTTTATCAAATTACTTCAGAAAAGTCACTAAAACAGACAAACAACAAAAATAAACAGCAGCAACAATAAACCCTGAGGAGGAGGAAATTTGATTTCCAGAGTTTCCACATCATATTGTTTAAAATATCAGGATTTTGACAATGACAAAAAATAGAAAACATGAAAAGAAGCAGGACAATGTACTGAGCCTGTGAATATGTTATGTTACATAACAAGGTGGAATTAAAATGATAGATGGAATTAAGATTTCTAATCATCTTAAGATAAGGAGATTTAAGATAAAGAGATTATCCTGGATTATCTGGGTGGGCCCAATGTAATCCCAAATCTTTAAGCTTGGAAGAGGAAGGCTAAAGGCTCAGGGTAAGAGTGATGTGATGTGAGAAAGGGACTCTCCCCTTGAGACACCAGAAGGAACCAGCTCTTTTGACATCTTGACTTCAGCCAAGTGAAACTGATTTCCGAGTTCTGGACTCTAGAACTGGAAAATAATAAATTTGTGTTATTTAATGCCATTAAGTTTGTGGTAATTTGTTACAGCAGCAAAAAGAAAACTAATACAAAAGTCTTGCACTACTATTGTTAAATTACTTCCTAACCATTCTATTCTTTTTGGTGCTACTTTTCAGATTATTCAATTCTAGGGTATAGAAATACAGGTGATTTTTGTGTATTGATCTTGTATGAATATACACCCTCATTTATTAATTTGAATATTTTTAGTAGATTTCTTATAATTTTGTATATATGAGATCATGTTATCTGCAAAGATAATTTTCTTTTTCCTTTTTTTTCTCAATATGGATGACTTTTATTTCTTTTTCTTGTCTAATTGTTGGTAAAACCTCTAGTATGGTGTTGAATAGGTGTGGCAAGAGCAGATGTCCTCGTCTTATTTTCTGATCGCAGAGGGAAAGTGTTCCATCTTTCACCATTCGTATGATCTCAGTGGTGAGTTTACTGTAGATGCCTTTCTTGGGTTGAGGAAGTTCCCTTCTATTGTCAATTTGTTGAGTGTGTTTATCATGAGAGGGTATTGGATTTTATTAAATGCTTTTGGTGTAAGTGTTAAGATGCTCATGTAGTTTTCATTCTTTATTCTATTCATGTCATGTTTTACATTGATTGATTTTTATACGTTGAACCAACTTTGCATTTCTGGAATAAATGCTAGTTGGTCATGGTATATAACCCTTTTAATACATTGCTCAATTAACTTTGCTATTATTTTGTTGAGGATGTTTGAGTGTGTATTCATAAGAGATGTATGTCTCTAGTTTTCTTGTGATGTCTTTGGTTTTGGAATCAGGACAATACTGGCCTCACAGAATGAGTTGGGAAGTATTCCCACTGCTTGTATGTTTCAGAAGAATTTGTGAAGGATTAGTGGTGTTAATTCTTCTTTAAAGATTTGGCAAAATTCTCCGGTGAAGCCATCTGGTCCTGGGTTTTTCTTTGTTGAAAGGTTTTGATTACTAATTCAATTTGAAGAATTTGTCCATTTCATTTAGGTTATCTAATTTGTTGCCATATTTATTGCCATGTTATTCATAGTTTCCTTTATAATCCTTTTTAATTCTATAAATGTGGCAGTCATGTCCCTCTGTCATTCTTGATTTTAAAATTTTGAATCTTCTTTCTTTATATGTTGATCAATCTAGCTAAAGATTTGTCAATTTTGTTGCTGTTTTCAAAGAACCAATTTTTATTATTGATTTTCTATATTTTTTTAATTATCTATTTTATTTATTTTTACTCTAATATTTACTATTTCTTTTTTTCTGCTTGCTTTGGATTTAGTTTTCTCCTTTTCTACTTTCTTAACATAGAAAGTTAGGTTAGCATTTGAGATCTTTATTCTTGTTTAATGTACCATTTACAGCTAAGAATTTCGTCTAAGGAATGCTATAGAAGCATTCTGTAAGTTTTGGTTTGTTTTGCTTCTATTCATTCATATCAAAGTATTTTCTGATTTTCCTTATAAAATTTCTTCTTTGACCCATTAGCTATTTAGGAATGTGCTGTTTGATTTCCACAAATTTGTGAATTTCCCAAATTTCTGTCACTGTTTTTTATTTTAATTTAATTGTAGTTAAAGAACATACTTTGTATGATTTAATTCTTTTAAATTTGCTGAGGCTTTTTTTATACGCTGACATACTATCCTGATGAATGTTTGATGTACATGTGAATGTATTTTGCTTTTGTTGGGTGGGATCTTCTATAGATGTCTATTAGGTCTAGTTGGTTTATGGTGTTAGGTCTTATATTTCTTTATTG
Source organism: Equus quagga (assembly GCF_021613505.1). Taxonomy (NCBI): domain Eukaryota; kingdom Metazoa; phylum Chordata; class Mammalia; order Perissodactyla; family Equidae; genus Equus; species Equus quagga. The sequence goes on along the minus strand of NC_060283.1, from coordinate 54,943,173 downwards.
CTCTTCTGCCTTGTTATTTTATCCATTATTAAAAAGGGGATATTGGAGTCCCCAAATATTATTGTTGAATTATTAAATTAATTCTGTCACTTTTTGCTTTATACATTTTGGATTTTATCTTAGTTTCTTAATACTAATGGAACAAATTGCTACGAACATTGGCTTAAAACAGCAAAAATTCATTATCTTATAGCTCTGAAGGTCAGAAGTCTCACTGGGCTTAACTGGATTGTACAATACTACAGCCACTTTGGAAAAGTAGGTTGACACTTTCTCAAAACGTTTAATACAGAGTTACAATATAACCCCGCAATTCCACTCATAGGTTTACATCCAAGAAAATTAAATGCATATATCCACACAAAAATCTGTATACAAATGTCTATAGCAGTATTATTTGTGATAGCCAAAAAGTGAAAATAATCCAAATGTCCGTCAACTAATGAACAGAAAAATAAAATGTGGTATATCCATACAATGGAGTATTTTTTTCAGCAGTAAAAAGGAATGAACTACTGATAAATGCTGCAATATGAATTAATGTTGAAAACATGTTAAGTGGTTACTAGGGACTAGAAAGAGCAGAAAATGGGGAGTAACTAGTGAATATAAGTTCTTGTTGGGTGTGATGAAAGTGTGCTGAAATGAGATGGTGATGGCTGCACAACTCAAGGAATATACTTAAAACCATTGAATTTACGTATTAAATGGGTGAATTTTACGATGTTTATGAATTATATCTCAATAAAGCTCTATTTTCAAAACCTATCAAACATTTATCTACAAATGGCATTTAGCAAAACCCTGACTGATGGTGTTGTAGGGGATAAAGAAAGTCACTTGTGAAATTTTAAAGGATTTAATATATATCCTTCTTATGAAAGTTCATCATTTCTATTTTTTAAATATTTTAATAAAACCAATGCTGTGTATTTTATAATTTTAAATTGTTTAATATTTTGAACATCATTCTGGATGTAGGAAACAATGAACTAATTTTTGTATACTATCCCCATCCAAACAGAAACCCAGTTTAGTCTCTGCAGTAATATATATATATATATATGTATATGTAATCTTCTATTTTAAGTTTGTACCATTTTATACTTACTTCCATGGTATATGAATGGCCATTATTTTCAACCCTGAATTTTAATATTTTTTCCCAAGATCTTGGATGTCTAATGAGTATGCCATTGATGTTTGAAATTGCAATTATTGGGGCTGTCCTGGTGCTATAGTGGTTAAGTTCATGTGCTCTGCTTCTGTAGCCCAGGGTTTGCAGTTTGGCATCCTGGGCATGGGCCTATGCACTGCTCACGAATCCATGCTGTGGTGGCATCCCACATACAAAAAACAGAGGAGGATTGGCACAGATGTTAGCTCAGGGACAACCTTCCTCAAGCAAAAAGAAGAAGCTTGATGATAGGTGTTAGCTCAGGGTCAATCTCCCTCATCATAAAAACCCACCAAAACCTGCAATTATTCATGAAACTCATCTCTTTTTGTATATTAGCTATTTGCATGTCTTCTTTTGGGAATAGGTTAACACTTTTTCTATTTTTTAAAACTTCTATTTATTTATAATAATCCTTTATTTGTTAAATATAATCATTTTATATTATGTAATATATAGAGTTCTCCCAAACTTACTTTTCAAATAAATGTTCACTAATGGAGTGGTTTGTTTGTTTGATAAATATCTTTGCTTATAGTTTTTGTTGTTGTTATTGTTTGATATTAAATCTTTCCAAAAGTTTATGTAGTATTATCTACCAATCAATCATCTTTATAATGCTTTCTTTGCCCAAAGTCACATAAAAGCTTTTATTTCACCATTTACTCTTCTGTTTTATGGTTTTATTTTTTTTTAATTTCACCATTTAACCAACTTATTTTATTCTGAATATAATGAAGGAACATAGCTATTTTTCTTTCCATTAAGTACAACATGAAGTGTAAGTTTGAATTAAACTTCTTTTTTATTATCTATCTTTATTGTTGAGATTTATTTTGATATCAGATGTTTAAACAACTCTATGGTTAGTCAGTGATATCATTTACTGCTAGTATTTTTATACCAATATTCCCCATTCTTGAGTTCTTTTTTTGGTTCACTCCTAGTGATTATTGAATTCCCTTCAAACATGGATCCATAGTATTTCTTAATTCAATGATTCTGAATAAACACACATTTTTTTCATTTTGAGTAAAAACAGTTAAATCTAATCTTTAAATCTAATCAAGGCATTTTTATTCATATTATTTTACTAATTAATTTTTCGGATCCATCTTTTTGTTTTCTCTTTTTGGCATTGCTTGTAAACATATATTTTATTTCCCAAGTCTATCATCTGTTTTTATCAACCTCATCTAATTCGTCTCTTTGCCCTTCTCTCAGTTAGGGGCAAAGTTAAAAAATTGATTTTTTGCCTTACTAATTAACATTTATAAAATAATATTTATGTTTGGAGTTTTTTCCCTTGCAGATTTTAATGTAATAATTGTGTTTTCCATTACTACATGGGAGAGACCTGTAGTTATGGTTCTTTTAATTGTCTGTCAACAGTTAAGCCCCACATGTAACTCAGTTTAAGATTATTCCCCTGGAAAACTGAGAAGCAGCCTTCACTACACTATTTTGTCTCCAGGTCCGAAGTTCACACCCATGTCTGCCACCTACCACTGCCAATATTGGGACCCACTCTCAAAGCGCTCTAATTAGACCCATACGAAAATAGCTTATTTCACATCCTTAGAGCTGTCATTGTATGCAATCCTGCTCTTTTTACCAAATATCAAGATTTGATTCCAGTCTGACTGATTGCGTGGCAGGCTAATATGCAGTTTCCACATATATAATATATGTAGTTCAGGGATTCATACTTGGCAGGCTTGACAGAATATCGTAGTTCCCATCCACATTTTTTTTCTTTTCCAACTTGGGATACAAGAGTGAGATAGCTTGGAAGGCACATTCTTGAGCTAGCCTGAGCTCCCCTGAGTCTTCAGCTAGCTTTGATACATGTTCAGGAAATTGTGACACTTGCCTTATCTGACCAAGCTAAGAAGGTGCCCACAGCCTTCTGGATGGGTGGGCTTCACATGGTACTTATCCAATTAGCTGGAAACATTTGAACATGCGGAACTGATACATTCAATGTAACAAAATATATATATTCAATGTATACAGAAATTATAGTTTCCAATTCCTTCCCTGAGTGGGGTTTATCGTCCTGTATCCCCTCTTTACAAATGCCCCTATCCTCCAATCCACTACCTGATCCTCATTTCCAATTTTTCCTACCTCACTACTACTTTCTCTCACTTCATAGATGCTAAATTGTTTGATGCTAAGTTGTCTTGAACATTGTGGAAATATGATTCAGCAGTTTTCTAATTTTTTTTCTCCTTTCTTTGTCAGTGAATAGATTTCAGAGAAAGCTGTTTTCTTTGATTCCTTAAAATTGTTTCCTTCTTCTGACTTTTCATGTCATTTCAAGGATCTTGTGGTTTAAGGGAAAAAATGAGATAAAGAAGAAATAACTTAATTGGAAACTGGTCGAAGTGTGCTGACTTCTTACTTATTTTATATTCCCCTTTCAGAAAGAAGCCTTCAGGCTGCATGAGCTGTCTGCTTCTCTTAGTCCTTTACCAAAAAGGAAGGACTACTTCTGAGGTTTTGTGACCCATTCAAATCAGAGGGAGCTCCCACTGGGTATTCTGCTTATAATTTAGACACTTGTTCCAGGAACACACCCTTTGCTGCAATGATCTGTTATGACAACTAGTCCCATAAATTCCTCTCTGTTCTCTAAGGGGTTTTCCAGGCTCTTTTTCTGAGTGCTTATTAATGCTACTGTTTTTTTACGAAAGGGAAACTGCAAACCAGACCTTTATGCATTCTTCCAATCAATTTGGTGCGTGGTATACTCAGCAGACTTTCCTTGAAATCTTGGGCATTTGATGGCAAGTTTCCTGGTTTTCAGGCTTAGAGCATGGGGTCCCTTGTTTTCATCTTTTCCTGGTCATTCTTATAAACTCTGTGTGTGGGAAGTTAGAAGCCTGGGCCTATGTCATCATCTTACTCAGAAGCCCATATTTATTTTTAATAGATGATTAAAATTGACCTTTAGGGTCACTTTCATTCTTGAGTTTTTATATAAGCAAATTTTGCCCTTGGACTATTTCCGTAGGCAGGCAGTCTTTAGGTCAAATAGATGCTGTCAAAATAATGACTCCAGGAACTGTTAAATGTCATGAGCAACTAACATTTTGCCTCTAGTTAAACCAAAAATCATTCAGCTGTATCTAAGCTGTAAAGAAATATTAGCCTATGTGACCTAACCTTGCCGATCGATGGCCTGATTAAATTACAGAGGAAAGCTTGGCCAGTTACTGCAGTTTTTAGAAAACTTTGTTGCTTCACAAATATTAGTAAAGCTCACAGCTCTCCCCTCAGAAAGGCATTTTAATATATACAAAAGCCTTCTAGTTGAGAGGGTGTAACACCTTGAAAGACAACATCAAATCTTCAGATCAAGAGTTGTCATTCTGATTCTACAACATGCTTTGAGGTAAATGTGCGCCAGAGCCGTATCCATATGGGCAAACTGGCTCATGGCATGGCTGTTCCACTCATTTTCAACTCTCTTTCTGAGACTACATCAAATGCTCAGCACGGGCAATCATAGAGTGATAATAGCCATTATAAAGACAGTGAGATGACAGCAGCAGGTTTTCAAACATAACTATTGTTACTGATAAATAGTGAACAATATAAAAGTATTAATAACATAGTAAATATACCATTGTTTTAATTTTCTTAGCATCCTTGTCAGAGAGGATCAAACATTTTTCTTAAATACGTTTCATTCACCGATGAAAAACAATGACAAAGACTAAAGCAAATCATAACTTACGAAGGACTAACTAGAAAAAAGTAAAGCTTAAGGCAGAACAACCAGGTAGACTACTGAAATAGTCCAGGTGAAAATGTGCAAGACTTACCAACCTTTTTCAATCTGGATTCCTCAAGGGAATTAAGCCCTAGAGAAAATTATTTGGTGACACTCTCAATTATCCAATTCTGGATATATAGGAGATAAGTTAATGTGTTACATTCAGTGGGTGCATTAGGATGTTAAGGCTTAATTCTCTTGCAAGAGCCCTGATTGAGAAGGTCCAGCCAAGGCCCAGTGAGTAGTGACAGAAAAAACAATGACTTATAAAGGCGTATAAGAGATGGACTCAATAAGAATAACTCTCCTATTGGAATTGGGAAAGAATGAGAATTAATATGGTCTCAGATTTTTAACTTGAAAAACCAGATTTCTGAAATAAGGAATGTAAGTAAAGGAATACATTTGTGGAAAATTTTATAACTTTCTTTTGGGTGTATTGCGTTGAAATGTGTGTGGGACATTCAGGTAAAGATATTTAGTACGTGAATCTGAGTTTCAGGAGAGGGATTTGAGCTAGCATATGAGTTATCTACCGCCACAGTAATGTTGCATGATAAACCACCTCAAATATTTTTAGCTTAATACAAGAACTATTTATTCACCTCATAATTTGGTAGGTCAGGAGTAGAGATTGGGCTTATCTGGGCAGATCTTCTCTCTCAGCTGAGTTCCTTGGTAGTTCTGTTTTCAGGCCAAGTTAGCTGGGTGGCTAAGCTTCTGGTGATGTCAGCTGGAGTGCCTTCAGAATCTTCCTCTTGTCTCATCCCCTACATGCTTCTCACCTTGCTCCCACAGGCTAGGCTGAGTGTGTTCTCACAGAGAGCCTAGATACAAGGACAAGCAAACCTAACTATGCAAGAAAACCAACAGATATGTACATGTTCTTTTGAGGATTAGGCTTGAACTGGCACTACATCGTTTCCTTCTCATTCTATTGGCCAAAGCCCAGAGTGAGAGAGGGTGGAAACTGTGAAGTTATAGGATCAAGGGCTCGGATACAGGACGAGGAGGAGAATTGAAATCATTTTTGCATTCTATCATTTTATGCAGATGGGATGACCATGCATTCAGGTTTGCCCAGAAAAGTCCCTGTTTATTCCTGTTATCTTTATACAACTATTAATAGCAACCCACTCTTACTCTAAAAATTGTTCCAATTTGAGTGACAAATTATATGTGAGTCGTACATTTAGGAGGGGTTTGAATAGGAATATATGAATTGAATGAGGCAGAATGTGTGAAGTGAGCAGAAGAGATGACTTAAGATTAGAGTCCATGAAGGAGGTTGCAGGGAGCAGGAGATGAGCCAGGGCAGAATGGATCTGAGGAAGCCAGAGAGAGGAGATGCTTGATAGAGGGCTAAATGACAAGGTCAACACCACCAGCGCATGGAATGGTGGTGAGTAAGATATAGAATGAATGGTGGTGCATAAGACATGGAATGAATAGGTCTATTGCATTTGACAACGAAGAGTGTTTGGTGGACGTAGCCAAGATTTCAGAAGAGTGGTTGCAGTGAATTAAAGAGTCAATCCTTGTTCTTGCTCTCTTGTTGATTTAACATTGAAACTTTTTATTTGATTATTTGGGGATCTAGATTTAAAACAAAAGGGACTGTGCTCTGAGGAACGAGGTCCCCTAAGTGCTAACATCCTAAGGGTTTGAAGAATAAATACCACCTCCAGACTAAAAACAAATGTGCAGGAGCCAAGGCCTATAGCTCACATTTCTTCCCTATCCATCATTTTTGACATTAAGTAAAAATCATCTGATGCCTATTCATTAGGAATTATTTTAATTTTATTTTATTATGACTGTAAATTCATTTTTCTCCATGTATTTGATGTCTTTTATTGACATAAAGCTCAAGAAGACCTATTGTAGTTGTTTTCAATATTAACGAGAACATTATTTTGAAACATTTGGGAAGCAGTGATATCTCAGCCTGATCTAAAATCTTACTGAGCATATTAAACAAGACAGCTTTAAGGCTTGTGAAGATATTTTTGACAATTGTCCTAACTTGGATGAGGCAAATAAGAAAATACCAACTTTCCCAGCAGAGAGTTTACTTTGAAAGCTTTGCAGATTTGACATTGTGTACAAGTTTCCAATTACAAGCAAGAGCAGCCTTAATGGCAGTAAATGACATTGAAGTTTTTGAATAACAAAACCCACATCTGAAATGTAGGAATAGAGCTTTGGTAACTTGAAACTTCAGGGATAACTAATTGGTTAACACATAAAAGGGTAGAAAATGTGCCTAGTGTTGACTTTGTAACAAAAGAGAAAAAGGGAAAAAAGAAAGAGAAGGAACCCACCATCTTCATGTAGTTGAAGGCTTTTCTTGGCTGCTACTTACACTTTGCAAACTTATTTTGTCTGAGTGGACATCAAATTCCCTTTGGGATTCTCAATTTCATTTATTTTATCAATAAAAAGAGCCTTCTCGTGGAGAAAGGAATAAATCACATATAAATGAAATACAAGAGATTACACGGGAGCTGAGCTTTTACCTTGACTAATCCAATAGCTTTGGCCAAATATCTCAATGTCAAAAGCATTATAAGTATTCTACAAGGTATGTCTGGCAAAGAGAGATCGATAGCAAAGTATTGGATTTGATTAAAATGTTTACTTTTCCCCTCCGCCCTCCCCCTTCCTGAGCTAAATAGCCCTTTCCCATACTAATCTGATCTTTGTTATGGTTATTGGCTGGCTTTGTTCCTTGTCATAATGCCATGTGCCTTAGAACTCACTTCTGAATTACGGACTTTCCTGCCTCCCAATAATTTCAATATTGGGGTTCATGTTCTCTTGTCATGCTACGTGTCACTGAACCTGTTAACAGACTTCAAAGAGATTTTACAAACCCCCTTTATACAAATGACTTTGCTTCTGACATCTTATAAGGCATTTTATAATTCTTACAGAAGAGAAAGCATGCTTAGCAAGATAATTCTGCCCAAGTTTGCTCAATTCAGCTACCATCAAATCTTTTCAATTATTTTGCTCATCAAAGGTCCTTAGACATCATGGAAAATTCCGGAAAACTGGTTATGATATTTACCTAGTACCTCCGGGCTTTTACATAGTCTATTCTTTCTGCCTGGAATGTCCTCCAAACTCTCCCTCCACTTGTCCTTTACATAGCAAACTCTTAATCTATCTTCGGGGGTAAGTGTCTTGTCAGTTTGGTTTTACAATAACAAATTACCATGGATGGAATAACTTAAACAACAAATATTTCTCACTGTTCTGGAGGCTGGGAAGTCCAAGATCAAGGTGCTGGTAGGTGAGGTCCCTGGTGGGAGCCTGCTTCCTGGTTTGCAGATGACTGTCTTCCCATTGTATCCTCAGAGTGGAGGGCGGAGAAAGGAAGAAAGCTCTCTAGTGTCCCTTTTTATAAAGGCACTAATGCCATCGTGAGGCCTCCAACCTCAGGCCCTAATTACCTCCCAAAGGCCCCATCTCCAAACACCATCACAATGGGGATTCGGGTTGAACATAGGAATTTTGGGGGGACACAAATATTCAGTCCATAACAATGAGCTTTCAAAGTCCCTTTTTCCTTTTTTTAATTCTCTCATGTCTCTTCCTGTATTCTTTTTTTTTTGCCCCCCTTTTTCTTCTCCTCAAAGTCCCCTTGTACTTAGTTGTATATTCTAGTTGTGAGTGCCTCTGGTTGTGCTATGTGGGACGCCGCCTCAGCATGGCCTGATAAGAAGTGCCATGTCGACGCCCAGGATCCGAACTAGTGTGAACTTAACCACTCGGCCACGGGGCCAGCCCCTCAAAGTCACTTTTAAGGGCATTCTTCCCTGATCCTCCCAGGTTAGGATAATTTCCAAGATACACTTTTTCACCTAACATCTTCTTATCAGCATTCATCACACAAAAATTTTTTTTTTAAGAATAACTGTTTTATCTGCTGGATTGTGAACTCTAGGATAGCAGGACTGGGGACCATAATGTCCAGTTCTGTGTTCCCAACATCTCATGGCATTGAAAAACATTTGTCATCATCCTAATGGTCTAGTTGCTATTTTTAGACTTCATGATCTCGTTTACAGATCATGGCGCAAATTGCCTTTTTCAGCCTGCCTCTCTCAAGCAAGTATTGTCCAGCTTCTACTGTTTTGTTTTCCTAGAACATGCTTTTGATCATTTTACATTTCAGTGTAACCGCTTTGTCACCATCTGTTATTTATGACACACACAAAAAAATGATGCTCCTTAGAGTAACATTTGGGGCCCTCCATAATTTGACTTAGATCAATTTTCTGATCTCAGCATACCCCTTTTCTCCACCACAAGCACATAGTCCTAACCAAAGTAACCGACAGACTGGATACAAAATACCTATTCCTGCTCTCGGACTTTATTTTGACTTTCTACCCTGTTTCCCCACTCACTTTGGTGCTCTCCACCTTCTCATTTGTCCGTCTAGAGCCGGCCCTATTTGGAGGTCCATGCATGTCTCACGCCTTCTACGAAGTGTTCTGTGATGGGTCCAGTCTTCAGTGATTTCTTCTTCTGTTCAATTTACATAAATTGTACTGTTTTAGTTATGGTTCTGTCACATTTTACAATTTACCATAAAGGAACATTTTATTTTTCCTCTATCATTTCCATATTTCAAAAGTTTGAAAAACCAAATGGCAAACAAATGTACTAACTGTATATATTAGCAATTAATAATTTCTCTTACATAAAAATTAATTGATAAAGCTTGACTGTGAATGCATCCTTTTGATCAACATGGTGTTAACATAGTATTGACATGGTATAAAAATTCATTGATAGGATTCAGGAAAAAAGAAGACTTTGGAGAGCCACTCAGCGATATTGTAGATTAAGGTGGATCAAATGACATTTCTCTTCTTTTGCTGGTTAAAAATAAGTAAACAGGGGGCCGGCCCCATGGCCGAGTGGTTAAGTTCTCATGCTCTGCTTTGGCGGCCCAGGGTTTCCCCGGTTTGGATCCCACCACTCATTAGGCCACGTTGAGGTGGCATCCCACGTGGCACAGCTAGAGGGACCCACAACTAAAATATACAACTATGTACTTGGGGCATTTGGGGAGAAAAAAAAAAGAAGATTGACAACAGTTGTTAGCTCAGGTGCCAATCTTTAAAAATAAATAAATAAATAAATAAACAAAAATAGTAATACATGGCAACACAATTAATCAGCTGCCATTCAAAAATGAAAAGCATGTAACTTCCTGACATAAACTTTAAAACACAGTAGCTAAAGAAAAAAAGAGCTTCTGTTGCAACAGCTTAAGTCTCCAGGGCTTGCCTCAGTCCTACCTACATGACTCGGAAAGGAGAGTTAGATGTATGAAGAGTTCTCAGCAATAATCCACAATTTGGGGTATGTAAATTTGAAGCAACCTCTAGGCATTTAGGGAAAAAGTAAAGAAAAAGCCTTCAGAGCAGCAATAACTTGCTACCATCGCAAGTTTTCTTTAACTATGAGAGCAACAAACTAGAGGCTTCTCATCCTTCCTGGGACCCTGTGAATTGGTAAGAAGGGTCCAAGTCATGCTGTCCTCGGGGGGAAAACCATACTCCAGGTTAAAGAAAGTGAATCCTTGTAAGGAAGATTTTTAAAACTCGGAAAAAGGAATAGTTCCCAGGATATCTCAGCTCTCTCTCTCCTCAAACAAAAATTTCCACTATCCAGTTAAGCTACTCCCCCTCCACACACACACACACACACACACACACACACACTGATCTTAGTGGCATGAAAGTGAAAAATATAAAATCCTTGGCTCTTAGACTCTAGATTGGAGGGGAAGACAAACACATCTCAGATAAACAGGCAAGGGAGTTAAGGAGAATTCACTCTCACCATATAAAAGCAAAACATTTATAAGAAAACAGAGAAATAGAAGTAAAAATAAATTTAATCTTTCAAGGGAGAGATGATACAAAAATGCTGTACGTTCCAAGAGAGCTTACAATAATCACTGTAAGTGCAAAGAAAATAGGAAATAATTGAAAAATTTGGCAAAGGATAACGTATGTGGAGGACGTAAACAAATGTCCCAATATAGGAATAATTGGTGTCATTGATACGAAACAGAAAGTGTACTCACAGATATAAAATGTATTTCCCTGAAATGAAGAAGGTACTAAATCTATAAAACAACATGGTAAATTATTCTAGGATATACTGATACCAAGATATATCTTTGTTAATTATTGAACTTCAAAGATAAATAAAGAAATCCTCCAACAAGCAGGTAGAAAAAGAAATTACCTATAAAGGACAAAAAAGTCAGGCTGATTTCAGACTTTTCCACAGCAACCATCAATGCCAGAAAACAACTGAGCAATGTCTACAAAGTGTTAAGCAAGAAAAAACTGTTATCCGTGCACATTACGTCTACTCAAACATTATAAATCATTCCCCAAAATTTAAGACTCAGAAAATGTAGAATCCATGAGCCTGGCCTTGTTGAATAAAACAAACAAATAACAGTCACCACAAGAGCAGCAGCAAAAACATGAGAATAATATCCACCCAAAAAATGATGAATGGAGATGCAGTGACCAAGGACTAGCATCATACGCAATGCCAGGAAATACTGGAGCAGTGCCAAGCAACTTCCGAGGGAAAACAAGCAAGACTGTCACAGCAGCAAATGGGTCTTCTTCAACACAGTGGACCTTGAGAGGTCATAGCACTGTAAGCCCCTCCTGAAAAATGAGAATACTTGGCAAAGAAATTTATCCAACCAAAAGAGGAATCAAAACACAACACAAGAAAAAGAAGCTGTGAATAAAGAACTAGTAAAGATCATTGAATCCATCAAAATTAGAACTGTGGTCAATATGTTACATGTAGTTTAAAACTTGGAAAGAAATATTACAGCTATCAAAATCTGGTGAAGAGTAGAAGTTTAACAATTCTAATCTCTATGAGCTCAAACTGGGAATTTGCAGAAATGGTCTAAAAGTAAAACGCAATATTTTTCCTATTTTAAAAAACTTGTAAATTTTCATATAATTTGATACCCACAAAAGAGTTGTAAATATAGTGCAGAGAGTTCCCTTATAATCCTCATCTGGTTTACCCTAATAAATGTTAACATCTTACATAACCATGGCACAATTAACAGAACTAAGAAATTAACATCGATGCAGTCTTAACTCAACTGTAGTCTTAATCAGATTTTTCCAGTTTTTCCACTGATGTAGTTTTTCTGTTCTAGAATTCAATCCAGGATCCGTTGTTTCATTTAGCTCTAATTTACCTTTCGTTTCCAATCTATGGCAGTTCTTCTATCTTTCCTTGTCTTTCATGATCTTGATATTTTCGTAGAGTGTTGGTTTTTTGTAGAATGATCCTCAAATCGCACTTATCTGATGTTTTCTGTGAAGATAGCTAGATGATTTATGTGAAGAATAGCAGAGAGGTGATGTGTCCTCAACCCGTCATATCAGGGGATGAAACATTTAACTTTAAAAATATTGGGGCTGGCCCAGTGGTGTAGTGGTTAAGTTCACACACTCTGCTTCGGTGGCCTGGGGTTTGCAGGCCTAGGTCCTGGGTAGGGACCTAGTGATGCTCACCAATCCACACTGCGGTGGCATCCCACATAAAACAGAGGAAGCCTGGCACAGATGTTAGCTCAGCGACAGTCTTCCTCAAGCAAAAAGAGGAGGATTGACAGCAGATGTTAGCTCAGGGCCAAAATTCCTCACAAAGGTAAAGAAATAAATAAAAATATTAACTACTCATACTTTTCATATATTTTTCATAACATAGAGTGGAAGAAAACTGTACCTGAAGTTCAAAAATTCCTGCAGTTTAATTCCTTGTTTTCTTGAGTGAATTCAGGTAATAGAGATCTTTAGCAAAATCTTATACTAGTGTATAGAGTATGATTTTTATTTTGAGAAAATTATATTTTGTTCTATCTCTATTTTTAGCTGCATACATGTAAAGAGAGAAGTCTAAAATGAATTTGGGGAAATATTGACTACAGGTGTTCCTCGGTGGTGGAGTTTGTGTATATTATTAAATTATAAGTTATCTTTTTTCACTTGTTCTATGTATCTTCTGTTTTGTTTTATTTTTAATTTCCTATAATGAGATTACATAGTTTTTATTTAAGAAGAAATTAAATGTTTTTGAGCATATGCTTTTTCATTTTGTGTTTTTTGGTTGTCTTCAGATCTCTCAGAAAAATAATTCAGGAAAAATACAACTAAAAGCAGTGTTTGTCTTGAAGATACAAGGATTGTCAATGCTTTGCATAGACTTTTATTTCCTTATCTGTAGTTCTAAATTTTCTACAAGGAACTTGTATTACGTCAGAAATATATTGCATGTATAACTGTTCTCATGGGCTAAGAACCTGGAAATCCTCAAATGGGAGCCAATATTCTCAAGGGACAGGCCTCAGTTATTTGGTAGATTGTTAGTTTCTTCACTATATTGTCACATTCTTGAGAGAAAAGGTAGTTGGTATCTTATTTATATTGGACCTTTGATGGCTAGCAAGATGGCTAACATAATAAATACATTCTTTAATATTTGTGGAATTGAATTGATACCCACTGAGAAACCCTGCCCTTTAAAGGACCCGCCATAAAGTGGCACTCTTCATTTAAAGGCACATATGAATAATCTCTTTTTCTTTTTGGGACATTTTAGCAATCAGATATATTACTCAAGGCTTAAAAAATTCTTGCTACGAGTCCCATATTTGAGAATTTCTGTAAAATCTTATATGTGAACCAGACTATCTTGTCAAAGAACAACCACCACCCATTGGGGTAAAACAAATCCTTCTGTAAACCATTTTGGATCAAACTTATTGGGGCTTTTAACTTAGAGAAATCAGTTAGTTTGAGTCATCCCCTATTGTCTTTTGATGGAACTTTGGGAAAGGTTTGCCCAGAAAGTGATTAATATAAAAGAATGTAAATAAAACAGCCATGTCAAGTTCACTGTAAGTTGTCTGAAGAAAGTGTATGTTAGCAGAAGGAAAGTGTTCTTCATGGAAATTGTGGAGCCAAGAGCAAAGATTTGTCAGTATAGTGAGCGAGCTTCTTCTAGAGGAGAGGACGTGTGACGGGCACCTTGTATAGTAACAGTAATTGCATCCACACATCATAGATATGAAACAGCTCAGCCTCTTTTGCCTAATTTCACAGTCACCAAACAATATCCTAACCACAAACTGGTTTCCATTTCAGACTCTAAGTTTGGAGAGAGAATGTGACGATTTAGTATTCTGGCTTGCCAAGCAGCTATATTTTGTACTAAAATGGTCATTATGGTTTATTTTTATCCATGTCCTATGAGTTAGTTTAGAACAAATTAGTCTTTTCTGCCTGAATTACCCATGGTCCACCGTAGCGTCTTCCCCGTCCAACCCCTGACCCCAAGGGATGCTGCGCTGGGAGGCTCTTGAGCAGCCCACCAGGCTCTCACATTGACATATTTTCCCTTTTAGCAGATAAAACTCTGCCTGTCACAGTTAGCATGAGCCTGAACTTGAAATTTTAATCTTTCTATCAACCATTACCTTTTAATTTTTAACTTTTTCAAGCAACCACTTTCTGCCTTATATAAAGTTTTCTGCTTAACTGATGCCAAAGATGGAAACAAGGTTCTCTTTGCCCTATCCCGAGGTACATTTCTCTGAAACATGAAGAAAACTGAATCAAACATGAGCTTTCACTCATCATTTTAAGCTCTGTGAAATGCAAACTTCTTTGAGAAGACAATTACGTGCTTCTTCCTGTCCCACAATATTGTGTATCTGTTCACAACATCGTACACTAGGAAAACTCATGTTAATCTGTGATTTCTTTATTTTTCCGTGGGAGTTATTTAACAATGCTCTCATCCTCTGTCAAAGCTCCTGTTGGGAATACTGTTTTAAAACTAATTCTTTTTCATGTATTTAGATTTTTTCAGTGCAGTTATTTAAGTATTTTTACTGCTACTATATACTTAATTGTGAGATATTAATGAAAATAATTTTTTCTTTTGTTTCAGGAATTGTATTTGTTAGTATATTATTGATTTGCCCCTTACTTATATGTTACAGCTCTCAGATATTTAATTAGAATTATCCTCAGCTTGGCCATTTCTGAATGCTTTTGAGAGGAGTTATGTAAATGATTGTCACAGTAAAAAATTAAATTAGATTACAAACTGGTCCTGAGATTGTACTCAATTGAGGCTATTCTTCGTTGACTGGCAGTCCAAGAGAATTATCTTCATCTTAGTTGTTAGTTCTTTAGACAAACAAATATTTAATGCATATTATACATTATATATTATGCATGGTATATATTTTATAATTGCTATAGTCTCAGTAATCAGTTCATATATATTTACATATAAATATAAATTAAATATTAAATATATGAATGCATGCATGTATAAGTATGCATTTATATGTGTGTATACACATATATATACACATATATAATTATTATTGGTTTTTTTGCTAAATTATGTGAAGAGTAAATTTGCTCTGAATTCTATTTTAAGGAAATAGTTCATTAGTTCATTTCAGGCAGACATTTTAAGACAGCTTCAAACAATCTATAAACCATACCATCTAAAAATGAAATAAATTATATTTAAAGGAAGGCCATGATTGAGAGTCAGGCAAGGGAGAGAGTTGCTGGGGGTAGGGCCAATTCATTCCTAATGATTCTAGTGAGGTGCTTGCTAGACTAGATTATAAAAGCAGATTTGGAGGAAAACACTTCCTCCCTCACTTCTACAAGGGGAAAATGCTAGTATATTCTTGAATGTGCAGAACAAAATTAAATCCAGTTCATAGTATTGAAATAGTACTTATATGAATGACCTATGATGATATACTGTTATTTCTGCTTTAAGGTTTGTTCTTTTTATTCTTAACTAATTTTAAAGAACCGTAAAATATTTATAAAGAACTGTAAGGGGTTTTAAAAAGGCCACACCTTAAGAATCTTCGCCTTATAAATTTCACAAGCAATATTTGCAATTCTTGAACAATTTTGCAGTGTGATTACAATGTCAATAAATGGCACTGTGCAAAGATAAAAACCATTTGCATCCAGATTTGAGGTAAAATTACCTCTAAAAATAAACAAAACGTTTTAACTGTATGTATAAAACGCCAACTTAACGACACTCTCATTATAGGACATATCATCTAAAAGACTCCTAAACTCTCTGTAAACTATTTACTTTGCATATTTTACCACTCTGAGAAAACCTCAGGAGAATTATTCAGACATGTAGTTATTATATTAAACAACCAAGGAAAACTTGGGTTTATGATTATATTTCCTTGAGCGGCAAAATCGATATTTTTTCCCAATGAAGTATCTTTCAAGGTAGGCAAAATAGTAGTGCTGAGAACAAAATATTGTCTCATGAAATTTATCTTTCTTTTTAAAAATTTAACACCTACTTATATAACCTCTACCAAATCTGAAAGCTTGAGAAAAATAGACATAGAAATCTTTCTATGCAAAGCTTCTACTCTGTGAAATGTTTCAACTTTATATCCGAATATAATATTACATGATCGTAAAGTGTTTCATATGCTCTGAATATACAAATATTAAAAATCCCCTATGCTATTATTTGAAAAATGAGATTGTTGAAGAATAATTTTATAGTGTGACAGGTAGTGTATACAGGTGGAATAATTGTAATAGGAATACATTAAGATCATTAAGTAATTTGCTTTGTAATTATCTTCATGAATGTTCTGCAATTTCAGCAGACCAACATCAGCCATAATTGGCATCTTTCAAGCCACTTGAACAATTTCCAGCCTTATAAACATTGGCAAGTTTAGTGAGAGGGACATTTTTAGAAAATTTCTAAGCTAATGACTTGAGTGGCATTGTTAAATACTAGCAGGTTGTGTGAGGGAAAACCCTAATACAGAGATGTGAAATTTAAATAGAAAAACTACCATGTTAAATGTGAAAGGTCATATTATTAGTAGGTGCTATTTCCATTTCAGTAGTCTTATTGTATTTCTCAGTAGCTTTCAATTATTTATTTGCACCACGAAAGGATTGTTCAGGATTTGAAAAGTGAGTAAATGTGTATGAGGTGAAAAAACACAATTAGTTCTTAGTAAACAGTCTATTATAAAGCTGAGAAGTCTCAAAATTGGGTAATGGAATCAAAAGCATTTCCGTTTTACTCTTTCCAATTTCCAATGTCATCACAAAAAACACAACAATTTAATCATGAATAAGAATAATTTAAAATGACTTTCACTTGTTATTTTGGTAGACAGAAAAGACGGTTTTACTTCTATTTATATTTCTTCAATTATTTTCTTGACTAGTATTCTGTGTGTAGACAAATTGTATTGTCTCATTTGTTAATTACTTGTTTATTCGTTTTTCTTGTAGGATTATTTTCCATTTGAATGAACCACTTAAAATATGTTTCTCTTTTTAAGACATATTAGCCATATTTTGTTTTGTTTATTTTTTTCATTAAATTTCGGTATATTGAACTTTGGAGCTTGCAATTTTTGTCAACATTTTTGGGGTGAATGGAGGCATTTTTTCCATGAACATAGAGCTTAGAAAGTCATTCCTCACACCTACAATTTTATTAATATTCCATTCATTTATTCTAGTTTTCCAGTGTATTTTTTAAGGCTTTATTTTTTTACATCAGTTTTAAGTTTACAGTAGAATTGAAAAGGAAGTACAAAGATTTCCAAAATACCTTCTATCCCCACATATGCATACCGTGCCCTATTATCAGCATCACTTACCAGAATTGTACATTTTTTTTTTTTTTACCAAAGATTAACCTACATTCACATCATAATCACCAAAAGTCCAAGGTTTACCTTAGGGTTCACTCGTTGTTGTACATTCTATGAGTTAATATAGAAGTTGAATGACATATATCCACCATTCGAATATTACACACAATATTTTCACTACCCTAAACATCCTCTGTGCTCTCTCTGTTCGTGTGTCTCTGCCCCCCAATTCTTGGCAACCAAAAAGATCTTTTTATTGTCTCAATAGTTTTGCCTTTTCCAGAATGTCATATAGTTGGAATCATATAGCATGTAGCCTTTCAGACTGGTGTTTTCACTTAGCAGTATGTGTTTAAGTTTCCTCCATGTCCTTTCATGGCTTCATGAGTCATTTCTTTTTAGCATTGAATAATATTCCATTGTTTGGATGTATCAACGTTTATTTATCTTACTGAAGGACGTCTTGGTTACTTCCACCTTTTGGCAATTGTGAATAAAACAGTTTTAAACATTCATCAGCAGGTTTTGTGTGGATATAAGTTTTCAAGTCCTTTGGGTAAATACCAAGGAGTCCCATTGCTGCATTGCATGGTAAGAGTATGTTTAGTTTTGTAAGAAACCACTAAACTATCTTCCAAAGTGGCTGTACCATTTTGCATTCCTACCAGTAATGCATGAGCATTACTCTTGTGCCACATCCTTGCCAGGATTTGGTGTTGTCCGTGTTCTGGATTTGACCATTCTAATTAGGTGTATAGTGGCATCTCACTGTTGTTTTAATTTGCATTTCCCTGATGATGTATCATGTGGAGCATCTTTTCATATGCTGATTCGACATCTGTATATCTTCTTTGATGAGGTTTCTGTTAAGATCTTGGGCCCACTTTTTAATCAAGTTATTTTTTATTGTTGAGTTTTAAGAGTTCTTCGTATATTTTGGATAACTGTCCTTCGTCAGATGTATCTTTTGCAAATATTTTCTTCCAGTCTGTGGCTTCTCTTGACTTTATGTTTTGCAGGGCATAAGTTTTTATGTAAATGAAATCTAACTTATCTATCATTTCTTTCATATCTTTGGCATTATATTTATAAACGCGTCACCATACCTAAGGTCATCCAGGTTTTCTCCTATGTTATCTTCTAGAAGTTTTCTAATTTTACACTTTACATTTAGGTGTATGATCCATTTTGAGTCCATTTTTGTGAAAGGTGTAAGATCTGTGTCTAGACTCACTTTTTGGTGTGTGGATGCCCAATTGTTCCAGCACCATTTGTTGAGGAGACTGTCTTTGCTCCATTATGTTGCCCTTGCTCCTTTGTCGAAGATCAGTTGGCTGTATTTATGGGGACCTCTTTCTGGGTTCTCTATCCTGTTCCATTGATCTATTATTTGTTCTTCTTTCACCAATACCACACTGTCTTGCTTACTGTAGCTTTAGTGTAAGTCTTGAAATCGAGTAGTGCCAGTCCTCTAACCATATTCTTCTTCAATATTGTGTTGGCTATTCTGGGACTGTTGCCTTTCCGTAAAACTTTAGAATCCGTTTGTCAATATATGAAAAATAATTTGCTGGGATATTGATTGGGATGGCATTGAATCTATAGGTCAGTTGGGAAGAGCTGATATCTTGATAATATTGAGTCATCTTATCTATGATCATGAAATATCCCTCCATTTATTTACTTATTTGCTTTAATTTATAAGAATTATGTAGTTTTCCTCATATACATCTCATACATATTTTTTTAGATTTATACTTTAGTATTTCATTTTTTTGAGTGTCCAGTGTATTTTTAAATCAGGTTTTCTTTAGAGTATTTCTCAATTTTGATATATTATGTTTGATTTTTAGATTGTTGATATTTTTCTTTATATTTTAAATTTTATCTTTTTAAAGATATTTTTAAATATGCAGAAATATAAATTAAAAAGCATAATAACATAATTTTACTTATGTCTATTTATGACATTAATGGGCCACCACTAAGAATCTCTAATAGTGCCACTATAAATAAAATTTTAAAATCTACTTGTGGGAACTTTGAATAGAAACTAAAATGAAGAA
This sequence comes from Equus quagga, assembly GCF_021613505.1. NCBI lineage: Eukaryota > Metazoa > Chordata > Mammalia > Perissodactyla > Equidae > Equus > Equus quagga. The sequence goes on along the minus strand of NC_060283.1, from coordinate 54,923,365 downwards.
GCCTGTCATTTGTATGCATGCTGTATGTCCCTAGATGTGTTAATCCTCCTATTAGCCAAAGTAAAACATTTAAGTAATATTTTACAGTTTTCAAAGTTCCTTTGTCACTGTTACATATGGAGGCACAAATCATGTCACCCAGTAGACAGATCTGTGGGTAAAGCCATTCTAGAATGATCTGACTGCAAACTGACCCAAGTCCAGTGTGCCAGCAGAGGTCACTCAAATTCATATTCTTCTACTCTCCTGATGAAACATGTTGAGAATTCCTTAGTTGGTATTTAAAGAAAAAAGGGTGGTTAAAAATAATACAATCATGCTAACTTTGATATAGCGAACAGTAAGTTAACATCGATGCATATCTGGTTATGCTTTACAGCCAGATTTGAACACCAATATGCCCTCAATAAGTGCACAACAGTAATAATCAGGTACCATTTGGTTCTAGTGCTGCTTCCTATGCCCGCTGTGTTTCTGCAGTCTTTACTTTGAATCTTGCAATAGAATTTCAAACTTCCTCATCACCTTTTCCACACCCAATTATTTTATATCTATGACCTTGTTATTTTTTTGAATATCGTAAAAATGTGATTTGCCTTTATTTTTGTTTCTTCCTCCACATGCATTTCCTTAAGCTTTCAGTATTATACTATTTTATTTTCTAGAGATTTCTTCCTGGAAGTGTCATGCTGTCTGTTCTTAGTCTCTGGCTAAAGCTTATGCATAGCTCTAGTGGGTCACTCCCAGTCACTGAGCTCATTGCACTCTGTGCTAATCCATATCTTCAAATGATGTACATCTAATTTCTAATTCCAGCTTCTGCTGTAGCTACCTGTTTCATAGCCAGTAATTTAGTCCTTACATGGAGTGTTTGCACAGTGGGGGTTCGCATTTATTCTGCTCACAAAATTCCATCTTTTCTGCAAGAAAAGGCTGATTTCCTGGAAGACAGCAATGTCAGCAATCATCCTAAAAGACAATGCATTTCTTGTCCCTGAGTTACTTTTTTATTTCTTTAAAGCAGCATGCTCCATGCAAGTAACAACTCCTTCAAGACTATTGTATGGAGAGCCACAAATTTTACTTCTCAGAGCCCCAAACTGTTCTGTGAGTTATGTTTTGGCAAACACCCTTAGTTTGATACACACTACGGAGTCACAGTAGAAAGATATCACTTCTTCCTTTCAGAGATGAGAATGCTAATGCCCAGAAAGACTAAGTTTGTTTTACAAGCAACAAGGTGTTTAAATGGCAAAGATGTGAATAGAACGTAAGAGCTCTAACTTCTGCTGATACTCTAGTTTACCTTGTTTCCAGAACGATTAAGAGCTGTTGAGTACACCTGAAAGAACTTATTTACTTACACTTGTAAATCTCAAGGTGTAATTCATACAGTTCGAAAATAAACTAATGCCTACCCTGATGGTTATTAATTCCTTGGTATAGCCCTGGTAAAGGATATCTGATCTACAAAGACTCTGGAAATTCAGGTGAAATCTGTGCTGTTTTTCTAGAGTTTATTATAAATGTCATGGAGAATCTGCTGAGATCATATCTATTGTCCCCCTGTCCACTCCACTGATTTTATGCTGAAACAGATGACCCTCCTAGAAAGACTCGCAAAACATTTTGGTGATTATGAAATCTTCGACAGAAAATTAGAGGACCTGGGGATACATATGTTGTTACCATTGCTTCTTTCTTTTATCCACGCTTTCAGGAATAGAGGGATAGGAGAGGTAAATAGCTGGCTTTAAACATGATTTAAATTAGTGGACTTTATATTTCTGAAAAGTGGCTTCATAAACTGAAATGCTCATTTGGGTTCCTAGGTAGAAATACAATATAGCTCAGAATATTAGAAATAGCTTTGTTTGTCCTGCAGCAAACTGATCTTATCAAGAAAATTTCAACCCGAATGTGAGGCTAGTTATTAGAAGAAACAGACCTATTATGGAAAGGAAAATAACAGTTGGAAAATGAAACATGAGAAGTAATTAGTGAAAGGGTAGGAAAGAATATCTAATACTTCAAGAAATAGAAATTAAGCAAAATGAATCTCATATTTTAAAGTGTGGAAATACGTATGATCAAGATTTGAAGAGAGAGGATACAAGATTGGAATAGAGTAATAGAAATATATGCCCTGCTCACTAGAAACGGACCAGTAATGAGTCGAGGTAGCATGGACATCAGCTTCTTAGGTCTCCACGCCCCTCTACAAGGAAGCAGCATGGAGAAGAATATTTGGGTCATAAAGAGAAGAGATGAATGGAGTGCCATTTCTAGGACATGATAGCTTTCCTTCTCTACTCTGAAGGCTATTGAGTGAAAGAGGGATAATGTGAATTCTGAATGATGCCAATGATTATAACTAAATTTAATGAGGGAAAGTTTTATATAGAAGAAAATAAGCTTGGTAAAAAGAAGACTTTCTAACAGAGCTACTCAAAACTAAATGAACTGAGATCCCTGTTACTAGATGTGTACATAGAGGCTGGGCAATGAAGGGATAGCATATCAGTAGAAATAATTAAACTGAGGGATATGTGAGTAGATTAGATGGATCTAAGGGCTCTTCCAGCACTGAGATTCTAGAATTCTGCAATATACTTAGACCAAGATAGTATTGAATGTATCCTAATCGTCATTATAATAAAGCCAATTGTGGAAGACATCTTCTTTTATAGCAGAAACGGAGGCACCGTTTCTTGTGGAACCAGAGAGATATCCTGCTCATATCCATTGCCAGACTTTTAGACAGTGTGGATTTGGCAGATGTGGATCATGAAAAATCTGAGCCCAGGATTTAATGTTCCTTCCCAAACATACAAAGAAAATCTTTTTCTAAATGCACTTTCCAGACTGGGTGTAGGAAATAATTATTTGGAAAATATTTTCTCAGTTTCATTTAGAACTTTCAGAAGTCTCTGAAAAGCAATGTTCTTCACTACACTTCTTATCTTATTGCAGCTATGTGCAACAACTCTTGGTGCCAAAGCAGAACCTGCTGAGAAAGTATTCCATTCTACATTTAGTCAGAGGCTTCAGGTTATGAAATATGTGTCCTGCCTCAGTCCTCCTAAGACTTGAACTCAGCATCACACCCATGTGTTTTGGTTACCACGTACTCTAGAAAGTCGGAAAAAAGTACATTGGAAAATTCTGCAATTCAGAACTTTTACTAACTCAGATCAGAGGTCAAAAGAAGGTGGAGAAGTAGCATTACGGGGGTGCTTTCCACTGGAAAAATGACATGTCCCCATTCATTACAATCTAGACTTGGAGAAGTCCTTCAGCAAAGTGGAAAAGACAAATGTTAGGCTGAGTCCTTGCCTTGAGACTCATTTACCAAAATCTGGGAATGACTATGATTATAAAAAGCATAGTTCTCAAAATAACTAAGTTCAATAATTAAATGCAAAGCAATGATAGAAATCCCTATCAATTCTCTAACATATTTTCTCTTTTCCCTCCAACAAAATTGGTCTTCATCATGCTTCCGGAGTTATCATCCTAAAATTGATATCTGATTTTCTTACCTACTCCTCTTAAAACCCTTTAATCTCTCCTGAGAGCCTGCAGACTAAAAGTCTTTAGGACTGTAGGAAAGGCTTTTTATTATTTGACTATTTATATATTATGACTAATTTTTCCATTATGCTTTTCTTCTTAAATGCAAAATACTTAAAAATCTCTAAATATGCCACAATTTCCACATGCTAAGTTCTCATCCTTTCTCCTTTCCTATTTTCACGTTGTGAACACCTGCTTATGCAGACAGATTTTGTTCATGTGTTCACCTTCTTAAAGCCTCATGACCACCTTCCAAACCTAGAAAATTGATTATACCCTTCTCCGTCCTGTCACTATATCCTGTATGTCACCTATTAAAACACTTATGAAAATATTATAATTAATTGATTATATATTTGTGTAAACTATTAGACCATGAGGTCCTTGAGGGCATAGTTTATTGCAGTCGCATTTGTATCCATACCACATAGTACATTTTGTGAATTTCAAGTTATATTTTATACCATTTATTTTCCAGAGGAATTTAGAGAACTTGCAAATATAGGAAGATAAGTTTTTTGAGAGGAAATCAAAGTGAAGGATAACGTAGAAAAGGTAAAATAAAATGAAGCCAGGAGTCAAGTTAATATGTAAAAGGCATGTAATCTATCTTAAATCCTTTGTATTAAAAGTTGGCTACATGGACATTAATCAATTAATAAAAGCCATAACATAATGTTAATTTTTTTTTTGTTTGCTAGAGGGAAGCTTCAACATTGGGCCTAAGGATTCTAACAGTCAACAAAAAGAAGCAGACCTAGTCAGCTGTGTGGTTTTCATTGTTAATAAGAAAAGTCACCCCTAAGCTGTTCAGCAGCTATTCCTGTTAGAAAGACCCGAAGGGCATTTCACCATTGGGTCCATATTAAGAGGATATGATACTCTGTATAATATACAATCTATAGAGCAACAGCCTTGATAACAACCTTTCAATAATACTGATTTTCGTAGTGTTGTACCTTATAAATTTCCTTATTATAGGGCAATGGAACAATATCACAGGTAATTCAGTAAAAGGAAATCTATGGTGGTGAAGGCGAGGTAGAAAAAGTGATTTCTGAATGTACAACGTTCTGACTGTCATAATTTAATCCAAAGAAAGAATCTAAAGAATTTGAGGAGTATGTGCACTTGATATCCTTTATATCCTTTGTATCTCTGGCAAATAGTGCATACCCAATAGGAACTGAATAAATTAATGAACTTAAAAAACAAAATAGTCTAATTATAGCATAGAACTGGTTGGAGACCCAAGCGCTAGAGAAGAAGTTGGGTTACAGAAATTGCCTCAGAATGTAAGCAGACTCGGTGGTGTGCAGGGCCAAGTTCGCATGTCGAAAAGTTCTGGTATACACGGCAAAAAAGTCATTCCCAATAAAGAGTGGCCTCTCTGTCCTATTAGCCATGTGAATACAGGGCCGAAAACAGACCAGGGGAGTGGAAACGGAGAGCTTTTGCCATTGGAGCTATAGGAAGGAGGCCTGGGTCCTGGTCTGAATGAAAATGAGGCATGTCCTCTCCTGGAACGTTGTGAGAAGAAGGGGTAACAGCCGATCTTCACATTCTAGGCCCAGAGAGAAGATAGTCTTAAATTCTGCAAAATGGTAGCACTGAGACTATTAGCAAATAATATGTCTCTGTAAAATGGAATTCAGACAGCTTATGGAATCTAATTTAAAGGCATTCATTATCTGTGGATATGCCAAAGAGGAAAGAACTAGGTAAAGCAGAAGTCCACAAATTCTGAGAGCTTGAGAACAGAAAGCAAACAAGAGAAATCAGCAGAATACCTAGTGAGTGAAAAATACTACAGAAAAAGCCAAGTAGGAAAGGCGCCTAGTGTCAGAGGTGAGATTGCAATTCAGACAGGCCTCTTTGATATCTTTCTGTAAAGGCCTGAGGAAAGAGAGGGAACTAGTCATTGGTTTTCTGGGAAAGAACATTCCAGGAAGAAAGAAGAGCAAGTCCAAAGGCCTTGTGTAGTTAGAGCAGAGAGAGAGAAGCAGAGCAGAAGGAGAAAGTCAGAGTGGTAACTAGGTGGTGGTGGGTGGATCGTGTAGGGCCTTGTTTCACAGTTAAGATTTTAGGTCCTCTTACTCTGGGAGAGGAGAAACCATCAGAGAGTTTTTAGCAGAGGCGCAACATGAACAGGATGTTTAAAGCTTCTGTGCTGAAAATAGATTGTAGAGGGTTAAGGTGAGAAGCAGGAAGACCCGCTAGGAGACTGCTGGTATAATTCAGACCTCAGGCTTGGAATTTGGTACCCTAACACCACTCTGCTATGTCCCCTATTGTGATGGTCCAAAGATTCAATAACCTTGACTTTTCACTAGGAATAGAAGATGCATTATTTCTGCAACTTAGTTTATGGGAGCTAATTATTTACTCACTGAAATTTTTATGTTCTGCATCTTTCCAGAAAAGATATGAGGTAGATGGGGGATATGTTATTTTCCTGAGGTTTTATGATAATATCCTCCAACACAGCCTGAACTTTTATTTGTATTATAATTCAGGCAGAATTCAGAAGGAAATAATTTATGTCATAAAATAAAGCTTCTTTAAGAAAAGAAATATCTAAATAAGACGTCCAGTGGTAAAATGGGACATAGGATCCATTTGCTTACACTTTTTTTGTATTTATAAACCCTGAAGAAGTAGTGTTTGAATTATCCGCTAGAAACAGCAATTTATGGGCTATGTCATATTCATAATTGTGTTTCATTCATTGATTCATTGATTCAACAGCTATTCATTGAGAGTCCCCATGTGCTAAGTACAATGCTAGGCATTGGGGATAGAGCAGTGAATAAAAAACTCCTGCCCTCATGTATGTTACATTCTATTGTCAAGGAGACAGATGATGAATGAAAAAAAGGGACTTATAGTTTAATAGATGGTGATAAGTAATACAGTGAAAGGAAACAAAGAAAGGCAAAAAGCTGAGGGGATGCAATATTTTAAGTGGAATTATCAGAGATGCCCTCCATGAGAAGGTGAAGTTGAGGAAAATGTCGTAACTGAAGTCATGGAGTAAGCCACAGGAATAACCGCAGGAACGGCATCCTAGTGCCAGAGGAAGTGTGTGCAGATGTCCTGAGGGGAGCATGCTTGGTGTGTTTGAGAAACACGGGGGGATGCTGGTTCGAGTTGTCTAGTACAGTGTCCGAAGCATTGTAACCAACTGTGAAATGAATGAATGAATGTCTTGTGTCTTGAAACCTTTCAGCACTTAGGCTAAATTCCAAATACCTCACCAGGGCCAATAAGGCTCTGAGTGGTCTGGCCCTTCCTACTTCTTAGGTCTCCACTTTTACACCTGCACCCCCCTCCCATTCTATCTCCTGCCCCCCTCCCACGCTGGCATTTCAGTCCCTTGAACAAGTCATGTCCTTCTAAGGGCCTGTACCCTGAACTTTGTGCTCTGTCTAAATATTGGATCAAAAGAAATCTTCAAATGTAGAGGTCTTGAGATAGCTGAAAAAATTTAGATTTAATATCCTGAAAAAAAAAGCCTAAGGTATGCATAGAAACAATAAGAAAGGTTGAGAACAACATTTTTGTAACTATCAGTATATATCAAAATATTGTAATTACCCAAGATTGTTTTTCAAGAATATCCAATTTTAATGTGTCACATACACACATACTAGAGATACTCAAAATTATGCTGGATGCAATAAGAAAGCTTAATAATAAAATAATCATTAACTAAATAATAAAATAATTAATAACTAAATAATAAAATAATACAAAAGATTTAAATCAATACTTGAAAGTTTGCATTCTGGGGACATCTCTACCTTATTTCCAGGACAACACCATTATTCATGATCTCCACATAAAGTTTCATGAAATAACCTACCAATTTCTATTCTTCTGCATCTACAACCTAAAATATAACATAAAGGCAAAGGATAAAACAGAATAAAAAGAACTATTGACATGTTAGTAGTTTTATAGTTATTTTTCTTGCCTCTGTACCAAGATGTCTTGTTATACATAAACTTTTTCGTATATATTCAAACCTAACCTATGAAGGCTATGCCAATCTATTAGCACAGATCTATTCCAATTAAAGTCTCTCCTCCTTTATTACATATATCATTCATGCATTCACTCAATAAATAGCATGTCCTATAAATACTGTATGCCCGGCCCAGGGGAGTCAATGATAAGCAAAACAGATGTACTCCTTTTGCTCATATAGTTTAAGTAGCTTAATAAGTGCAATGATCAGGAAGTATTGGTCACTTATTTCTCTGTCATTTCTACTCTCCACTGTACCTGCACCTTACGATTTTCTACACCACAGGTCTTGGTACAAGATGTTCCTCATCCTCATCATCAGGCTTCCTTGGATGCAATCTAGAAGGAAATTTAAACATTATTATATAGAGTTCAACCCAATGAGTGTTTCCTAGTCTCTATGTCTACAAAGTTGATGGTAGATCAGTGGTTGAAAATCCCCGACCAGCAGGTAGTGTGAATGAGAGAGGCGTGTAAGGTGTGAAACAGCGGCAATGGTGGGAACTGTGTTGATGTGGAAAGTCCGTGTCCTGTAAAAGGGGAACGTGCTGCTCAGCTCCAGATGATTTTGTTCATGTCACTTCATTTCTGAGATGCTCCAGTTAAAAAAGAAGCCAGAAACAAAATACCATGTGGGCCAAAATCAAGCACATTTGAAGGTCAAGTCTGGTCCACTTGCCAGCTTCTTGCCATTCCTGTGTGAAAGATGAAAAGCTGAGCCGCAGATCCAACTGAAGCTTCTCAAGCAACTGACAGAGGTGACCCTGGGGCCCAAGCAATACCCTCATCCAGGGAAGGGCAGTGGTTTTCCAGGCAGGCAGGGAAGGCCACAGTGTGGAGGTTGCCCTCCTCTGGGCTGTGCTGCATGCTCCCCTTTTGCACTCTTCTCCGCCCTGGTTTTCACTGAATTTAAAGGAGACTTCTAGAGGCCTTGTGCAAGAAACAATGGTAACTTATTGCAAATATTCCCAGGGCTTTGCTGACCATAATTAAAATTTATTTCAATTTTCTGTGTTTCTCTACTTTATTTCCTCTTTGAATTCAGTCTTGTTCTGTAATCACACACTCTCTGAACTTCTCTGAGCTATTTGGGCAGCAGCTCTTCTTTCCTGAACTCTCAAAGCTGCTCTCTGCTTTTGCCACGGTCTGTAATATTTGCGTGTAGTGCTGCCTTCTCAGTTTACTTTGTTTGTGGTTCCTGGTTAGTTCCAGTTTTCTACACAAAAAAAAGGATGTATCGTTTGTGAATGAAGGCAAGGACACCTGAACATGGGCACCGTTTACTTCAGAAAACCCACCCGAACCATTCCCCGCGTGGGCTTACGCTTACCTTACTCTGCTCTGTCACGGTGCTCTCCCCACCAGCCCTAATGCAGCCAGCAGCTCTGTATCAAAGGCTAAGGGTTTAGAGTAACTTGTATGAAAGCATTCTCAGCCCTTTTGTCTCAACTTTTAACTTCAAATGTTTGGGGGACTCTCACAAACCAGGCACACTAAAAGTATTATAAACATGTCAATATTTTTCAAGTAATCTAAATTCTAAATGTAAGCTTTTCTAGTATAATCATTTTATGAGCTCAGTGAAATCAAAACTATTTATTATATGGATACAAAGACAGTGCAAGAAAATATTTTCATTTAATTAGATTTTGTTTAGATACCATTCTGCTACGTAAAATAATACATACATGTTCCATGGTAACTGAGAACGTTGTGACTGATAGTCCTTTTACAAATTCAAATAGTCTCATTGAATAGATAGACACAAGTAGATGAGACTATAATATAATGGTCATAATTGGATTCCATTCTACTTTTTATGGAAATGTGGCTAAGCAATTCCAAATAAAAACTGAACTAGAGATGACAAGAGAATCTTTTTAAAAAATAATCTCAGGTTTGAATAGTACCCAGAATTAAAAATGTGCTTTTGTAGGAATTCTCTTATTTGATCTTCAAAACAATGCTTTAAGTTAGACTGAGCAGAACGTGTCATCTATATTTCCAAATAAAGACAGAAAATTTCAGAGATGTTAAATGTAAGTGTTAAATGGCCCGTCCAAGGTCCTATGGGTCGTCTAGCAGAGCCAGAATGAGAAGCCAGCCACGTCTCCTTGCTTCTACACTTTCCACTTCCTGCTGTGTGACATGAGAGGCATTGAATCTTTCTTCTCTACCCCTGTCTCACGGCACAGTTTAGCACCTTACTTTAAAAAGAAGTAATTAGTGGGGCCGGCCCCATGGCCTAGTGGTTAAGTTCGATGCATTCTGCTCCCGGGGCCCAGGTTTGGTTCCCAGGAGCACAGCTATACCACTTGCCTGCAGCCATGCTGTGGTGATGACCTACATACAAAATAGAAGAAGATTGGCACAAATATTAGCTCAGGGTGAATCTTCTTCAGCAAAAAAACAAACAAACAAAAACAAATAAGTAGTGTCAATTTGGGAACTGCAATATATTTAATTCCCAAAACTAAAGTCATTTTCACCAGTAACAAACTGTAATATTTCTTCAGTAATATGCTAAAGTCTGAAAAATGTCCATAATTTGCATAAAGAACATGCAAAATATGGAATAAAGAAATTATAGGAAATGTAAAGTATTTCTAAAGATAATTGATACTTATGCTTATTGTTTGCAAAGTATAAATTGACTTGACCCAAACAAATTTGATATGATTTACTTTTGGACTGTTCATAAGTTGCAAAAAAACTCATGTTAATATAAATATCTTTTTATGAAAAATACATATAATTCCCAAAACAAAAAAATTAACAAAAAGAATGATACTACCTTATACTTTTGTAAAATCTCTTTACTATTGGGCTTAATAGATTTGTCATCTTGAGGGGCCTTTTTCTTTTCTTTTTTTTTCAGCCTTAGCAAAGATTTATTTTATTGGTTTTTACAAAGAACTGCTTTGGTCTTTATTGATCTTCCATTGTATTATTTTATAGCATATTTTTTGTAAACTTAAAGTCTCATGCTTAGCAGAATGATTTTGAGACTGTCTTCTTTTCATTGTAAGAAGTTAAAAAAATTGATGTCTTCAAAATACTATTTTGATTTCACTTCACAGTTTTGACATGCTGTGTTTTTACTGTTTTAATTATTATCAAACATCCACTATTATTTCTTCTTTGATATGCAAATTATTTAAACTGTTTTAAAATTCACATATATAGGTTTTAAAAATGTATAATTTTGTTATTCATTTGTAACAGTTGAATTATGATGAGAAAATATGATGAGAAAATAAGATAACAATTATGTTAAATTTGTTAAGACGTGCTTTGTGGCTTACCTTATTGTCTCTTTTTATAAATGTGCTTGAGAAGAATGTGTAGTCCCTAATTATTTGGTGAAGGATTTTATATATGGCCATTAAGATTTTTAATTTTTATTCCTTAAATATTCCATATCTTTATTTGTATTTTGAATTAGAAAAAGAAATTGAGAGGTGTGTAATTCTTTCACTTTGACCACAGTTGGTTATTTTTGTTTCTATGGTTCTAACACTGTTACTTTTTATTAGTTAAGATGCATTTAGTATTTTTCTATAATTTAGTTTTTAAACCTTCCTAGGAATGAAACATTTTGTCTTTATGTAGAGACTCTCTCTCTCCCTAATAACACATTTGCCCTAAGGTCTTTTTTGTCTGATGTTAACACAATCAGCCCTTGGTATCAGTGGGTTCGGCATCCACCAATTCAACCAGCCACGGTTGGAAAGACCTACAATGGTTGCGTCTGTACTGAACGCGGACAGACTATTTTTTCCTTTCGTTATTCCCTTAACAAGAGAGTATAACAGCTATTTACATATCATTTACATTGTATTAGGTATTGTAAGTAATCTAGAGATGATTTAAAGTATACAGGAGGATGTGTGTAAATTCTATGTAAATACTACACCATTTTATATAAGGGACTTGAGCGTCCTCAGATTTGGGTGTCTGGTGCAGGTCTTGGAACCAATCCTTTGTGGATACTGAGGGATGACTGTGTATCCACTTCATCTTTATTTTCATTTCCGTTTGCCTGGGTGTCTTTTCTTCATCTTTTTTTTTTTTCACTATCAACCTTTTTAAGTTCATAGGAGTTTAGCATGCCTCGTGTAAACAACATATAGCAGAATTTGTTCCTTTGTAGCCAAACTGAAAAATACCGTTTTTTAACTTCCAGTTTAGTCCATTTGCATTTATTGTTTTTTTGCTTGAATTTCTACATTTTTCAATTTTCTTTTCTATTTGTATAACTTATCCTAGTGCCTTTCCATTTCTTGCTGTATTTTGGATAGAGGTTTATAATTGTTAGCTATTCTTACCTATTTCTTTTTTCTTGTATTGGTCTAGAAGTTATATACTGTATTGCTGTTCTTATAGTGGTTACCCTTGACATTTTACTATGCAGGCTTAATAAAGTCTAAAATTTATCTGCATATTACCTTCCCTTCTGAACAACACAGGAACATTATTGTCAATATTTTTGTTGTCATTTTCTTAATTTTCATTTTTTCAAGCACTATTTATGTGTGCAAATATTTGGATATACCGACATGTTTACCAAATTCTTTGTTCACCATTCCTTCGTTTCAGATCTTCCTTCTAGGATCTTTTTGTTTTTCCCCTTGAAATACATTCTTAGTAGTTTCTGTAGGGGAGGGCTGCTTTGTTTAGCTGAAGATATATTTTCCTGTGTTTTGAGAGAGATTTTGTTGATTTTAGAGTAAGATTATTTTCTCTTAGCTCTTTGAAGAAATTCCAGATCTGCCACTTGCCAGCTCTGTGATGTTGTTCAAGGGTTTTGAAGATAATAATGGTGCCCATTCTGCAGCATGGTTGTGAGTATCAAATATAGGAAATGTGCTTAGTCGAGTTTCTAGCACATATTAAGTTCTAAATAAATAAAAATACTTTTCTATCTTTGTCTTCTTATTATTCTTCTAACTCTCGTTGTTGCCTATGGTGCTCTGCAGTTGACGGAAATTTATTTAAGTGAAGATTTCTTTTTGTGTGCACTATTTGTTTTGCTTGGTATATATTTTTCTTCCTGAAGCTGTGGTTCTAAGTCTTAAATTTTCTAGTTTCTGTAAATTATCAAGCTTTAACTCATTGAATGTTGCATGTATCTTTTTATACTATTCTCTTCTGAGATTTTGATTGGAAAAATATATTTTTTTATTCTATCATCCCTATTTCTTAACTTATATACTGTTATGGACTGAACGCCTGTGTCCCCCTAAATTCATATGTTGAAGCTATAATGCCCAATGTGATGGTATAAGGAGGCCGGACCTTTGGGAGATAATTAGATTTATTGGAGGTCATAAGAGTAGAGCCTCATGATGAGATTAACGCCCTTACAAGAAAAGGAAGAGACATCAGAGCTTCCTCTCTCTCTGCCGGGTGAGGACAGAGCAAGAAGACAGCTATCTGCAAGCCAAGAAGAGCCCTTACCAGTTATCAAATTGGCTAACATCTTGATCTTGGACTTTCTAGACTCTAGAACTGGGAAAAAGAAATTTCTGTAGTTTATGACACCAAGTCTATAGTATTTTCATGTAACAGCCCAAGCCAACTGAGACATATACTGTTTGCATTTGCTAGTCTATCTATACTCTAGGAGTGGTAATTTTTTTTTTTCAGATTTATCTTCCAGTTCACTGGCTCTGTCTTTTGCTGTGTCTAATCTGCTATTTAGCTCATCCTCTGATTTCTTTATTTCAATAATTGGATTTTTAAAGTTTCTAAATGCTCGATTTTGTTTCAGATCTGCTGATTTATTTTATAATCTTCTCTTGCTTGATAATTTGTATTTTATCTATTTCTTTATACATTTCATTCACAGTTATAATTATATACATTGTAATTATCACAACTAGAGCCCTTCAGAGTATAAGTCTTTGTTAATTTCATCACCTCACTGGCAGTCATGTTTTGTTTTCCCTTATGTGTTTGGTAACTTTATTTATTTATTTAATTTTTTAACTTATTTTATTTTATTGTAGTAACATTGGTTTATAACATTATATAGCTTTCAGGTGTACATTGTAATATATTTTGAATTCTGTGTAAATTACGCCTTGAGAACTTCTTCACTCTATCATCCACCTTTCCTGAAGCACCTTTATGCTATTCCTTTCCAGTGGTTGTTTCTCCTCTGCACATAAAAATTTAATTTTCTCAACATAAAAACAAGCAAAAAAAGCAAACAAGCAAAACAATGGTCTTGACCCTTCCATTCCCTCTCTTAGAAATACTGGATGCTGTTTCTTCATCATTTATAGCATAACTTCATTCATTCATTCATGTATTTATTCAAACTGGAAGCCTTTAATGAGCACTTCAGTTGTTCAATCATAATGCTTAATGCTGTAGAATCAGAGAGAGGAAACACAGTTCTCCATCAAAAACACAGGGAAATAACCAGTTCATTATATTCAATGAGAGAAAAGTTAGTAAGAACACATAGAAGGAGCATGCAATGCAGAAGGATGTGGAGAAGATAATGGAATTGAAATTTTCCTGAAGTTAATGTTTTACCAAAAAAACCTAGATGTTTCTGCTCATGTCATTGACACCCACTCATTTCTTAAACTAGCTTTTGTGTCCATTACTTGAAAGCCACTGCTTTTTTTAATGTCTACTAATGACCCAACTGGAAAATCCAATGACTCATCCCCAACCACCCAGCCCTTCAAGATCTTTCACCTCTTGTGATCTAGCTCAAAAGCCCCCTTGTTCCTGACTCACTTCCTCCCCCATCATCCAAACTGCACTCCTGGAGCTTTTAATTAATCCAATCAGAAGAATGCTGACCCACATTTTTTATTGTATTATGTTTTCAAAATTGTCTTATCCTGCATCTAAATTTTCATCATTCTGGGGCTATATCATCCACAGAGCCTAATACACAGCTCCAACACAACACATGCTAAAAAAAATTATGATTTAGTGAATTGACCTAGAAGAATATGGAAGAATTAATCTAGAAAGTGTGCAATGGCAGATTGTCTCCTCAACTTGAATTACTAAACAATACAAGTAAGTATCTAATTGTGTAGACTCAAATAAGATAATGACATTCAGGCATTTAGATATGCCATTAAAAGTAAAAATAACTCAGGGCTGGCCCCATGGCATAGTGGTCAACTCCAGCATGCTGTACTTTGGTGGCCTGGGGTTTATGGGTTTGGATCCCAGGCATGGACCTACACCACTTGTCAAGCCATGTTGTGGCAGTGACCCACATACAAACTAGAGGAAGATTGGCAACAGATCTTAGCTCAGAGAAAATCTTCCTCACCAAAAAATAAAAAATAAATAAATAAATAAAAGTAAAAATAACTCAGATACACACACACAAATTATTCACAGAATATACCATTCATAAAAAGAAATTAATTATAATTGATTTTTTTTAACAAATTACTTTTTTATGTCCTTGCAAATAGTGGCAACAAGTTGGCTACTTCAAGTGGTGACACTACAGTTAAATTATGGGACCTGTCTAACGGCAACTGCATTTTGACCTTGGAAGGACACAACCATGCAGTGTGGTCCTGCACTTGGCACTCCTGTGGTGATTTTGTGGCTTCTTCCTCACTGGATACAACTAGTAAAATCTGGGATGTCAATAGGTAAGAAGTACTTTAAATATTATTAACCCTCTATGTTGACAAATATACATGGGTAATTTTTTTCTCCTCGATGCTACCACTGGGAAATATTAAAAAATACCCCAAATTGTCAGTTGGTAAAATCGCAGAGAGCTACTTAAATAATCTCTGTGAAATCCATTTTTAACTCCATTAATCTTTGTTGATATAATGAGGCCTTTGTAAATGTAGGTCTCAAGATCAAGCCTATGTAATAAGATTAGAATTGCTTCATTGGAAAACTGTTTGTTTTAAGGATAGAAAAAATTCCTATTTTACAGAGTTAGGTTTTCAGTTCTCCCTTCCACAGGATTGCTATCTCTCTCTGTTATCAAACTAACAATTTAATAGACATGAATATGACAGAAATAATTACTTGCTTTATGCTTAATTTTGATATAATATTTTCCTCAATTAAATGCTTCTTGGCAATTTAAAAATTGTAAGAACTAATGAAATTTACTGTATGCAAAGGCATAAACAATATCATGTGGATGTAGAAGTTTTTGTTTTGATCTTAGCTTAAGACAGACAAATCTATTATGTTTATAGTGTAAAAATACCTGTCATCCATGTATTTTTGGATGAATATCACATCTGTTAGGTATACAGATAGGATGCAGAGAGCTATCAACTATCCTGATTGCTTCAGCTGCTATGAAATTACAAAGTATCATTCAGACTTCTGATCACTTTAATTATTGAAACAATGCCCAGCTTCCACATATGATTGATATTGGCTCCTAAAAACTTAGGTAAACAATTGTCCCTAGCCACTGTAATTTATTTTGTAAGAGAAAGATGGACTCACTTTAAGGTTGGACACTATTGCTTTGGGGTCATGTGTAAAACAAGTAGCTTAAACAGGCTTTCTCCATTCTTCCCTAAATCGTGAGTAATATATTTAGAAGAGAAGGCAAATAAGGCGCTTGCAAAAATGTCAACAGGTTTTCTGGGAGGCTTCACTGAGAGGGTGTGCTCCGTCCTATGCATAAGTTGATCATCTCCTAAGGCAGGTGCCACTTATTATGCTGTTTTCTCTCAGCACTAAACTCACAATTCTATAACTGTTTTTGTGATGCTACAGCTGGAACTTTGCAAACCACATTTTCTGCATTGCCAGCTGGCTCTCTGTTAGGCTTGGGCAATAGGGTGTGCTTGTAGGTGACTGCAAGGCTGGAGGAGGAAGAAGGGACAAGCTTCTTCCTGTCTCCTTCCATGGGCTTCTTCTGGACTTGCATTTCTACGAGCCTCACCCTAGCAACACTTCACCTCAGCTACAGCAGTTTGTTCTCATCACAGCAGCTGACTCCAGTTGGCAGTTTCTCCAACACTTACAGAAACAGCTGCATCGTGCCATCATCAAAGACATTAGCTGGACAAACAGGTGCCCCTTTCTCAGCGGTGCGTGTTCCCAGCTCTGCATGGCCCTTTTTCCAAGCTGAGGAACACCAATACCAGCAGACAAGTGCTCCCTCCTCACGGGCTGAGTTTCAGTTCTGCAGCCACCTCTCTTAAAGGTTCTAAGTTTCAATAATTCCACCTTATTCCCTTTGTTCCCTCAGTCCTATGGGTGGTAGCTCTTTCCTGCAGTGGCTTTCTCCATGATACTTTCAAGTTCTCTTTTTCCCTGTTTAGTCATCTGGTTAACTTTATGCATAACTAACAATCCCATAGTATAATGAATTGTTACTGTTAAAATGATAGGTTCTGTCTCCTGACTGGACCTCGACAGATACAGGGCATTAGTGGGTAAATATCATAATCCACCTGAGTTATGAAGATACAGCTAAATAATGTTTAACGTACTCTGTATGAGAAAACATGGCTCTGAATAATACATTTTAAACCAGTTTGTATCCAGAATAGTACAATTTAAGATATGTTTTAATTCTTGAGTGGGCACCATTTGTTTTTCTGGAATAATCAATCATATGTATTTCTTAATTATTTTTCCTTTTTTTTTTGGTGAGGAAGATTGTCCCTGAGCTAACATCTGTTGCCAGTCTTCCTCTTTCTGTTTGAGGAAGGTTGTCACTGAGCTAAAATCCTTGCCAGTCTTCCCCTATTTTTGTATGTGGGACACCACCTCAGCATGGCCTGATGAACGGCGTGCAGGTCCACGCCCCAGGATCTGAACCCAAGAACCCCAGGCCACCAAAGCAGAGGACGTGAACCTAATCACTATGCAACCCGGCTGGCCCCCTGTAATTCTTAATTTTCTTATGTGTCTGTATTATGCAGCCTGACTTCATAAATATTTATTATAATAACTTACTGGAATTTTCAAAAATCACTCTATTGAAGTATGATTGACATACAAAAAACTATACATATTTAATGTATATAACTTGATGAGTTTGAGGATAAGTATACACCCATTAAACCATTACCATTCTATTACATAAACATATCCATCACCTCCAAAAGTTCCCCCCTACCCTTGTTATTTATTATTATTATTTGTGATAAGAACACTTAATATAAGATCTAGCCTCTTAGAAAATTTTTAAGTATAGAATACAGTGATGTTAACTATAGATACTGTATATTATACAGTAGATCTGTAGGACTTATTCATCTTAAATAACTAAAAATTTTACACCAGTATCTAATCTTAATTCTTATCACCTTTGGGTTAGATGAGCATCCTAAGAGAAGAGCACAATCTTCTATTGGTCACAGCCCCTTCTAAAATATAATGTATCTTCAAATCTCTTAATAATTCAGAATGTTTAAACTAAACTGTAGTTAAAAAACTGATTCCCAATAAACTCAGCCCTATTAGAATAATTTCAAACGCTTTGACTTTTCTCCCTGCTCTTGATATCTAAATACTGTCTTCCAGTTGATGCCCAGTAGATAGTGGTACAACAGATCAAAATTGCTCTGACTTATACCAAAAGTATTTACATCTCACATTTTCCCTCAATGTCCAGAGCTCACCTTCATCAGCAAATGCAAACAATTGTGCCAGTTTTGCAGTTGAGATAGTGGACAAATATTGACAAATAAGGGAGAAATTGATTGTTTCTATTGTGGCTATTGACGCATCTGTCAGAGTCATATCCAAAGCACTGAGCTGTAATTTACGATTACTCATAGATCAATACTTTGTAGATATGTCTAAACTAGTATTCTGCTTTAAAATTTCATAGGTTATTGGATCTGGCATAATGATTTAAGGGGAGAGGTTGTTTCCTTTGGTAAGATAGTGGTAGAAGTGGAGTATTCTGGGTCATATACTCTTATCCTGATGCCATATAGTTCTTAACAAAACAAAAAAACAAACCTTACGTTGATAGACTTACTGTTCACCAGAGAAGGAGTTTAGAATATATTCTTCTCTTTGACAGGCTGCTCTTCCCTTTGAGCCCCTGGCTCAGCTTGAATATCCTTTAGTTGATGTCGTATCCCTCGTCCTGCAACTGTTCCTCAATTGGGCATTACCCGCCAAGACCATGCAATTAGCTCCTCGCCAGAAAGTTGAGTGACTGGAAATCAAAATTAATGTAAAAAATCCAGATCAAGAGCCACATTAACTAACAGCTAGTAAGAATCTCTAGACAGCATATGTGGCACTCTTAGTCTGGATGTGCTGACACTCTACAAGGTTTCTTTTTTTAGGTGAAAGCAGATTTTTCTTTTTTATTAGGTTAAGCAGAGTTTTATAAATTGTTATAAAGCTCTTTAGTATATTCAAGCTCTTTAGTATAGTTTAGTATTTCATTTTATTGTTAACCAACTGGTTGCAATCTTCTATATTTTACAATCCATTAGATCTTACAATCTGTTATCTTTCCTTTTTTTCTGCAAGGTCTCTATGAATAATTGA
Source organism: Equus quagga (assembly GCF_021613505.1). Lineage (NCBI taxonomy): Eukaryota > Metazoa > Chordata > Mammalia > Perissodactyla > Equidae > Equus > Equus quagga. The sequence continues at coordinate 54,904,264 of NC_060283.1, read as the reverse complement.
CAGTAGTACTTAGATGATCTTCTGAATGATATTTATATGAAGTGAAAATTTATATGTTTCAATTAGTGATCATTGATTTCTACCTTAATTTTCAAATATGTTTATTAAGAACCAATCGTAAGGCACACATGCACACTGACATACATACAGACACACACATACAAACACACACACACACATACACACACAATTGCATCCTAAGCAGAGAATTCTTGGCACATGGCAATTTGGTGCATGAAAGATAAAGAGAAAATCAATAGGTATCTATGAATGAAATGCTCTCCTTGCTCCTATCCACATCAGAACTATGATTTAATTGTTCTGTCTTATCCTACATGAATCTATAAAGTGATTAAAATGGGATAGGAAAATCAGAAAAGATCTCAGTCAGCTATAAAAACGTGTATTTCTTTAGAGCTCAAGATTACCAATAAGTATTTATGAGATGACTTAACAGTATTAGGCTGTGTTACAGGCAAAAAATTCTAAGACCTCATTACCACCTTCAATGAGATTACAAATAATTTAAAAACACAACAATTTTGAATCAATCAGAGAATATGCAATGCATCTGCAATTTATAATATCAGGGTATTTTGAACGACTCCTAGTTGCTTTTCTTCCAAGATAGCTGAGTATTTGGCTGAGAGGCTATACCACTTAGTCACTCTGATATTTGGAAAGCAGACCGTGTGCCTGCTTAGCTTGTAGCTTGAGGGGAAAGCATTAGAAATAGCCAAAACATTACTAGGAGTAGCTGCCCTCCTTGGGATGACAAGATATTGTACAGGCAAAATTTGAGTGGTTTATAACAAAGGTGGAAGGAAATAGAGAGGCTTGTAGAATTCAGTAGCTTCTGGACCCCAAATAGTGGGAGACAAATCTACTGCCCTTATATTCAAATGTATTGTTTCAGATGCCCTCAACATTAAGTTAAATGAGAAAAATAAATCAGATTTAAGAACTATGTTTAGAAAAGTAATTTGTGATTACTGCTGCATTGCACTGACTGGAAGCAAATATATTGGAAACCTCATAAGTTTTTGAGAGAATTGTATTGACAAGGAAATTGTGAGCCTATCCTTAATAACTCCCTGACTCTTCAAAATGTAAAACAGTCCTCAGGGCCCAAAATCTACATCCAAAGGAAGTGGACTTCTAGTGTTTTACAGTTAAAAATGGAGGCACAGACCACAGCACCCCCTTCAGATGTGGTCATAGAGGATAATGGACAAGGAAAAACCTGCCATGGAACAAGGTCAGAGGCCTCAAAGAACCATGGGCAAAGGAGCTCCTCTTAGGGAGAGAGGCCTGATCCAATCAGTGCCATGGCCAAGTTCCTCATGATGCCTGCCCAGCATTCTATCACTATTTGGACTAGTGACTGTTGTGTGTTTCCTTGTTTCCCATTTTTCTACTTTCTGTATTGGAGTTTACAGTGCGGTTATTCTGGCCTTGCCTCACCATTGCACATTGTGTTTGTGGTGGTGGGGAAGGCAGAAAACTTGTCTTTTATTTGGTTGATCACCAGAACAGGAGACACCTCTGAATAGAGTGGAGCAGGTTGTGCATGATGCAGACATCACGGACTGCGAGATCCATATGGTAAATGAGTGGTACTTTATGTTGTCTCCTTTCGGGAGGGCAGTCAGTGAATACATGTGGGAGGAAGGATGGAACAGATATTTTCTGGACAAAAGGCCAAACTGGCAGAGACAGCTAGCTGTTCACCAGAATCTACTCTCTCCTTCCATATTAGGTGGTTATGTGACTATCTAAATGGTATTTCCCAAGCTCCCTATGGTTATGTCACCAAATTCTCCATAACAAAATATTAGTTGAAGTGGTGTGTGCCATTTCTGTGTTCTATCTCTCTTGTGGTGGGATGGGATATCAATGACAATGACCAGAGTAATCTTAGAAACCAATTATTGAAAATGATAGAGTGATCATCAGCCTTCTTGAAGGAAAGCCAGTCCTATTCCCTACCTCCATTTAGCAACAGTCTCTTGACTCTTCAGCAATGAGAAACAAACTTCTATTTTGTTTGAGACATTATATTTCCAGTCTATTAGTTACAGTACTTTAGCCTACCCAGTCCAATATAGATACTCCGTGAATATTGCTCAGGTATGTTTTCCCCTCATGACATATTAATAAGGCAACGAAGACAAGCCCTGCGATGTTCTAACATTATTTGGATAAGGTAGTAATAGAGATTCGGTGTGATAATAAATGGCTATTCAATTCTCTCTGCTTTTTTCCCCTGCACCTTCTCAATTCTCATTCTTAATATCTGTGCCATACTGTTGGAACCTATAAAATCCTACTTGCCAGTAGCAATAGCTGTAAGTCGAATAATTGGTTTGCATTAAAGTTAATGCTTGTAAAAGTAGCTGTAAATTATAAGAAAATTTGCAACTATAATATATTAGTGTCTCTGTTAGCAGAAAGCTGATTCAATAATAATGATCTCATTTAAACAATTTAAAAAACTGAGAATCTCAATTTTTTAGTAGCATTCACTATATTTACTGATGAAAATCACTTTCGATGATTGCAGTCAAGCTGATGGAATACAAACAGTACCTTTCACGTAGTAGACCTTACAGGTTTGTTTTTTCAAAATTTATTTCTAGATCCATCAAATAGGCATTGAGCACTTACTCCATTATATGTAAGAAGTTCTTTAAGAAGAATTCTAGCCACTAAGCTGTAGCAGCGAACAAAGCAGACAAAAACTCCTGTCCTCATGTGAATGGCATTCTATTGAGAGGCAGAAAATAAGTTAAATAAAACAAAAATAATAACTAATTTGGTATAGTATCTGGGGTGTTAAATTTGGCAGAGAAAAATAAACTATGAAAGGTGGAAAGGAATGGTGGGCCTTGGAAAGAATTGCAATTTTGAACAGGATGGTCAGGGAAATTCTCACTATAAAGTTGACGTTTGGGAAATCTGAAATAGGTGAGGCAACAAGCTGAGAAGATATCAAAGGAGAAGACCATTCCAGGCTCTTCTGGTTGTGAGCTCCTATGAGGTGGTAGCAGGACTCATGTGACTAAGGAATGGCAAGGAGGCCAGTGTAACTGGAGTAGTGTGAGCAAATGAGTGACTGGTAGAGGTAAGGCAGTTATATGAGTGTGAGCAGATACCACAGGGCCTTGTACACCATTGAATGACTTTGACCTTTATTCTCAGTGAGGTGGGAAACCACTGGAGGGTCTTGAGCAGAAGAGTCATGTAGTCAGTTTTACGCTTTAATAAGGTGATTCTGGTTACTGGGTTGAGATTAGACTGTGGTAGAGGAGGGGTGGGGAGACAAGGGTAGAGCAGCAAGACCAGCTGGGAAGCTATTTCAACAAGCCACGCAAGAGACAGTGAAGGTTTGAGCTATGATGGGAAGAGTGAAGATAGTGAGAATTGTTTGCATTCTAGATAGATTTGGAAGATAAAGCCAATAGGAATTGCTGAGGTATTGTGAGTTGTGAGAGAAAGAGAAGACAAATCACCTGTTACATATTGAGATAGCTAAAAAGCAACAGGCTCCTTCTCTTTATAATAGGAGACTAATATGAACTTGATGAGAGACTTTTCCAGCCAGATTCATCAACTGGCATTCCAGAAAAGCTGTAGAATGAGGAATGCCTTCTCATTGTTCATCGAATGGGTGATTTCCACTGAAGAGAACTGAGTGTTCCCTCCTGCCCTCTAGCATTGCTTCCTTCTTAATTTAATAATTCATTTCCTAATCATAACCCCTGGGCTGGATGAGATGAGAGAAACAGAAGGCTATAGATAAAAGGAACAGTTAAAATTGAGAAAAAGGAAATGTGAAATATTAAGATTCTCTTATAGTGAGTTATCTCCTTTTAATGGTATGTACTATTAATTTCTTTTAGTCAAATAATGCACCAAGGTGGACTCTCAAATGGGAGAAATTTATTTCCTTATTATAAAATCAGTAATAATAAGATAGCACCAAATGTGTTACAAAGGTGGAGATTAGTTTTATAATATGAAATATTTCATTAATAATATATTTCATGTTCTTTATGATTCGTTTGTAAAGTTGAATATATCAGAGATGAAGGATATATTGAACAATATTAATGCTTTTAAAGCATAATAATGTAAGAAAAAGTATTAAGACTCAAGGGCATGAATTATCGGTACGTTAATAGCTGTCTTGTGTTGTAAAGACCCCCCGGTTTGCCTTCTTATATTTGAAAAGGTACCCAAGGTATAGGTTAATGGACTACTAAAGCAGTGGTTGAAACATAATTACATTACATTAAAAGAAATGGTAACATACTTAAATTGACCTCTTGTGATCAATTTATCCTGTTCCATGGATAGTAAATCAATTATTACATCTTCCTGGATTTTCATTTATATTCAAGTGAGTAGCTCCCCCTTGAAATATAGGCTTTAAATGATATCTAAATATTATTCAACATAAATACATGGATAAGCACAAAAAATTTTTAAAAAGAAAATAGCAGCTATTTTTGTACTGTCATCTTTCCCCAAAACAGTGCATAATTAATAAGCACTATTCAAGAAATATCCATTTTATGAAGAAAAATATATTAAAGCTAAATTTCACGATTCATTTAGCAAGTTATACCATGATAAAAAAAAATCAAGAAGCTCTCTCATAGCCAGCATGGCTTAGTGTGTATGCATGAAGAATGCTGTGAGCAAGTGTCCACGGCAATAAATTTGATCTGAACATTCTTTTACATCAATATACATGGATCCATCAATAAAAGAATTAGACGTCGTTGAGATTTTAAAATTTAGCCTTATTTGTTTTTAAAACAAATACTATTTCATATAAAGGGATTGTATAATTTGTATCGAACTTGCGCTAAATAAGGTACACTTTCTGTTTGTTATCTCACAAACCAGCTAAACTATATATTAGTAGTAATTTGGGTGAGTATTGATGAAACTAAAGATATTCCAAAATGGGTGAATAGATTTATTTTATAACACGATATATCATTACTCTATTACCACCAATCAAAGCAAGCACTTTAACATATCAAAGATGCAACATCGCTTCTCCACCCCCGTCAAAAAGATGCTGGTCAATAGATGAGTCTTAGTCCTCCTCAAGTCTAATAACTAAAAGAGTTCAATGCATTTCTTCATTAATATATGTTAAAATGATATATAGACATAGTATGCATGAGGTGAAAACTAAAATAACGTGTATTTTTATATCTAAACCTTGATAATGGATATATATGCATGTGTATACCCACTTATTGATGTATATGCATATATTAGTATTAATGCAGTGAGTTTAAATATCAACTCTAAGTTATTTTACAGTGACATAAATATTTGACTGTCTCAAATATTTTAAATATCATTTAATCAAAATTATATTTTATTTATTTATGCTTTATCTATGACTCTAAAATACAACTTGTTTCAAACCATGTATTCAAGGCAGCAAAAACTAAGTATTATTATGCCCCTGAAACTCTGTTATGAAATTACTGTAATAGTTTAAAGAAAACTCCAAGATTTGATTCAATTGTTGTTGAAATGAATTGAATGTTCAAGTACATCAAATCAGAATAAAAGAGGTAAACTGGTTGATATAAAAATAGCAAGCAATACACTTTTAGGTGGAATTAAACTACCTTCTTATATAAAACCGTATTGTTAGTTGGGAAATACTTCCTATTCAGATAACAGAGGTGAATTTGTTTTCTTAAATAAACCGCAAGGGAATAAAATTTCCATGGAAATGTGACATAGTGTTACTTTATACTGTCTGACATGAATTTGTGCCAAGTTCTGACATGTATCAATAAGCAGAACATGTTACTGTGAGTCCTGGGTGGACAATGAGCCAGACTGTCTTCAGTCAAGGAACCCGGAGTGACGACCCTCTGGTATGGCCTTTGGTTGCCTCACATCCTGCAAGGGGTCCTACAGGAAGCAATTCCTCTAGCAGGATTTCACCTTCTAGAAAAGTCATCCATTCTGTTTTGGCCCATAGTTTCTAGAATCATTTGCTAGATTTGACCATAGAATTACCAAAAATTGTGTTCTTATTTAGAAATTGATTAATCATTCATTTATTCAATATTTACCAACTATGCACCAAGTCATATCCTTGGAACTGAAGACACAGCACTGAATTGGATGAACAAAGCCTTCACCCTAGTGGAGTGTACGTTATAGAAGAAGGTACCACCAATTTCCCACATCTTATAAATTGTTAGACGGGCTCTCTGACTTGGCCATTGATCAAAAGATTAATTCTTTACCTCTAGACATGCAAACTGACTATCACTGAGAGTGACTGGCTTTCTGAAAGTGTGAGTGTGTCCTACTTCTCTGTTATTGAAAGAACTAGAACCTTAGGGATAATAAGCCACCAATGAGATAGGCGTTAAAAATGGTGCTGTCTTCTCTTTCCAAAGATAATTTTTTTCATTGGCATTTGGGTTTTATTAAGAGCCTGTAGGTACCCAAACCACCCAATTAAGAGAGTTCAATTTTGGTTAAGTTTCGTTTTGTGTTATTACGTCAGTTTGTTTTTTGTTTTAAGTATGGAAGAATACCATGGATTTTAGAATAATATACATTAGTAAGAAATGATCTAAAATGTTATTCAATAATAGCAATTAGAAATAATTATACTAAAATATGTTGTAGCCCACCCTTATGTTTAAATTTTTTATCTTTGCCTAGTAAAATGCATGCCTAAATTATGTGATTTCCTAAATATACAGACAGATTGAGAGGGACCCAAAAATTGTATTATCTTACTTATGGTAAGAAATGCAGGCATTTAAAAATTAATCTTGAAGATTTAAAATGAGTTAATAATCGTTATTTTATGTCTTATTGTCTGAATACATGTCCAGGTAAAATTTCTTATGCAAAAATTTAAGATTTCAAAATTATGGTCGGAAATTCATGGTGATTATCTAAAAATGCATTTTAAAATGTGAAACAATTTAGCCTAGAAACACAGAACCTTTCTTTATATAATAGCCATAACTACTGTAAAAGAAAGCAGACATTTGATGGTTTTACCTTGATTATCTTTGCCCAGATTTCTGAGAAATTTATGAAAACGTCTGATGCTTTAAGTTTTAGACGTGATGTATGATTTACTTCCTTGTCTATTCCTGTAGCTGTCATGTGGCAAATTAAATGCATTTTTTAGAGAATATTTTCAGCGTCTTCTGAATAAATTTTACTTTACTATTTTACATATGTGAATTAATATATCATAGGTATATGCAAAACTTTAATAATAAATTGTCTTCACCCCAAAGATATTGCCTTCAGCTTAATATTTATATGAACTGTAAATCTCTTACACAAACAACATTAACTAACAAATGTGTTAATTATCTGTGCAGCCATCTCTACTCCTTGCTTTCATTTCCTCCTACTCATTTCTAAGCAGACTATGACACCTTAGACTGAGGCTTTCAATGTTATCTGCACAATAAATTGGCTCTTCATTGTCTGAATATAATGGCTCTTATGATCTAGGTTCATATTCTCACCACTACAATCTACCTAAGAACCCAGTACTCACATTGGGACTGAGGTTCACCGTCCCTTAAGAGGCCATTGGTGTTAATCCCACCAGACTAACAGCTATTTATTTGAATCACCACAATAAAGTCAGTCATCATATTCTCGATATTGTCCGTATATCCACCAATAAGACTTGTTTTCTTACTCATCTCTGATATTCCTTCCACTGTAGGCTTTAGAATTCAATGTCTGTCATTAGCAAAATATTCTGTATCTCCAGTCTCTTCAATGTATTCTTTCATCTTCTTGCTTAAACTGGCTGTCCCTTGAGGAGGTCGAATTCCTTTTCTGATGGAGCCTGCAACACCCTCCCCTTAATCCTCCCCCAAAGATTTACAACTCATAGTGAGTACTCAGCATGTGCACCCTGTCTTTAAGGTGCATACATAAAATTTATTTTAGAGTTTTGCACATATCTATCACATATTAATTCATATATAAAAAATAGTAAATGTTAAATTTGTTTGAAGATGCTTATAGAAATTCCACCTACCACTGGACCTGGAGGTTTGTTCACTAATGTGTTCGCAGAACCCAAACAGAGCTTGGAACATATTGGGAAAGTAGCAAACATTTGTTTAATTAATATGTGGATTAATGACTTCCATTCCCTGCATGCTCACCACTGTCACTTCCAGACCTCTTTTCCTTCCTTCCACCTTCCCCCAAACCGCAGCTTCTTAGAAACACACACTCTGAGACTGTACATTAGCTGCTCCTCCATTTTTAGTCGTATATTGATGGATTTGGTAATGGGAAAATTAGAATGTTCTCTTCTGATTGCTTCTATTTGCTCAGTGAAATAAAAATCCACATCATCAGCTAAGAGGAAAAAGGAGTAAGGAAAGTGTTAGAGATCTGAAGATAGAAGCGAAAGGTATGAAATATTCATCTCATATGGCAGAATGTTAATTGATGGAAGAAATGCAGTAGGATTACGCTTGTGACTTGAGGTTATGAATATAAAGTGAGACCAGACAGCGTGATTCTGTCATGCTTTTTGTCTAGCCATGCTTAGCTTACCACGTGCAGGCATAGAGCAGGCAACTCCCTGGGTGTTGGCTGGGTGGTTCTTCTATTCTGGACTGGCTTGCCTGGGGATGGGTGATTTAAGATGACCTTGCTCAGACATCTGAAGCATCAGCTGGGACAGCTGAGACAGCTGGGGTCACACTCCCTGTGGTCTCTCATGTTCTAGCAGGCTTGCCTAAGCTTTTACACATGATAACAAAAAAGGTCCAGCAGCAAGAAAGAGCAAGCCTTAAGGAACAAGAACTTGTTCAAGCCTACTTGCTATTGTCCCATTGACTAAAACAAGTCACATGGTCAAAACCAGGGTCAGTATGTGTGTGAGACTACCCAACAGTGTGCATATAGGGAGAAGAATAATGCAACCATTTTACAAATAATCCACCCTCTCTCTAACCCCTTATTCCTTTCACATCACCCCTTTGCAAATGTAAATACAGTGTTGTAGTTGTAGTTTAGCTATGTATATTTTTACAGAACTAATGCTTCTTCCATTGACCTAGGTACTTATGATCATTCCTAAAAGAAAATGGAATCTGACTTCTTGTCTCAATTCTTACAAATGGATTATTGGAGAAATTCTTATAAATAGGTTGTTGGTGTGATTTTAGGTTATCTGTGCTTCTCCGCTCAGTAAATTTTAGATGATCTCTATTACTTTTTTATATCTTTTTGTTTTGATTAGTCTAATATTCACAAGTTGAAGAATGATATATTTTCCTGTATTCTTCACATAGATTCCCCCAATGACAATACCTGACCATTGTATATTATCAAAACTAGGAGTGTGACATTGGTATAGTATTATTAACTCAAGCAGAACCCTTAGATTTCACAAGTTTCTACATGCAGTTTTGTGTGTGTATAGTTCTATGAAGTGTTTTCATACGTGTAAATTAGAGTAACCAACGTAACTGACATCATAGTCAGGATATGACTGTTCCGTTACTGTAAAGCAACTCCCTCATGTTACCCCTTAACGATCACACTGTCCCCTCAGCCCTAACCCTTGGCAACCACTGATCTGTTCTCCATCACTATAATTGTCAATTCAATTGTTAGATAAATTGAATCATACAGTGTGTGACCATCTGAGATCCACTCTTTTTTATCCAGCAAAATGCCCTTGATATTCATTCTACTATTTTATGTATCAATAATTCATTCCTTTTTATTATTGAATAAGAGTCCCTTGTGTGGATATACCACTGTTTATCCATTTGCTCCTTGAAGAATATTTTGCTTGTTTCCACCTGGGGATAATACAAATAAAGCTGTAATGAACGCTCACATACAGATTTTTGTATGAACATAAGTCTTCATTTTTGCAGGATATATGCCCACGAGTTCAATTGCTGGGTTTTATGATAAGTATACGTTTAACTTTATAAAAAGCTGTCCAACTATTTTCCAGTGTAACTATACTATTTTATATTCCCACCAGCAATCCATGAGAAATCCAGTTTTTCTTCATCCTTATCAGAATTTGGTGCTACCAGAAGTTTTTAATATCTTAGTCATTCTAATAGATGGGAGATGGTATCTCATCATGGTTTTAATTTGCATTTCTCTAATGGCAAATGATGCTGAACATCTTTTCATGTACTTAGTTGCCATCTGTATATTTTGTTTGGTGAAATTTCTGTTCATGTTCTGGCTCATTTTCTAATTAGATTATTTGTTTTCTTCCTGTTGAGTTTACTTGAAAGTTCTTTATATATTCTGAGTGCACATCCTTTGTTAGAGAGGTTTGTGTGGGGTTTTGGCCCAGAATTTATTATTTTTTAAATAAATTTCCAATTATTCCAGGACGTTGGATCAAAATTCATAAGCAAAAACAAACAGAAAAATCTGATTTTTGGAAAGGCACAAAAGAAATTCAATGGAGGAAAAAAAATCAGTTGACTATACTAATGTGGGTCTGTTTCTGGATTCTCTATTCTGTTCTACTGATCTGTACATTTATTCCTCCACCAATACTATATAGTCTTGATTACTGTAGCTATGTAGGAAATCTTAAAATCAGGTAATGTGATTCCTTATTTTTTTTCTTTTTTGCCGAAATTATTTTGGCTATTCTGTTCCTTTGTCTTGCCAACCCTATTTTTTCGCTTATCTAAAATCACTTTAGCCTGGTTTTCCCAGCCAGTAAATTGCTGTATTCCTTTTCTCATTAATATCAGTAGTTTTTAAATTTCTGATCCTCACTACTGTCTTATTTTTCTTGTTTTTGTTTGTTTCTTTTTTTTTCTTGAGGAAGATTAGCCCCGAGCTAACATCTGCCGCCAATTCTCCTCTTTTTGCAGAGGAAGACTAGCCCTGAGCTAACATCCGTGCCCATCTCCCTCAACTTTATATGTGGGATGCCGCCACAGTGTGGCTTGATAAGCAGTGCATAGGTCTGCACCCGAGATCCAACCCAGAGAACCCTGGGCTGCCAAAGCAGAGCATGCCAACTTAACCAGTACACAACCAGCCCTCTATTCTTGCATTTCATGCTATTTTTCAGAATTAAATCCCCTCTAGACCCTTCCCTAATAATCCACTTATGTTTTTTATTTCCCTCCAAATTTGAAGAATGCCCCTTCCTAAGAAGTCTCCCTGTCTAACCTCAATCTCCAATGGGCACTCTTTTCTTTCCTATTTCCTTTTCCTTGTCAGAGTCAGATTGTGAGTTTTTAAGGCCTTAAGCATGCAAAAAAATACACTTCTTCCATGTATAATTAAAATTAAATTAAATTTTAAATTAAAATTAAAAAATATAATGGAGAAAGGAAAGTCTCCTCAACAAATGGTATTGGGGAACCTGGACAGCCATAAGCAAAAGAAAGAAAGTAGATCATTGTGTACATTGTACACAAAAATTAACTCCATATGGATTAAAGATCTGTGTGTAAGACCTGAAACTATAAAACTCCTAGAAGTAACTATAGGCAGTGTACTCTTTGACATCAGTCTTTTTAGTATCTTTTTTTAAAGATTGTATTTTTTCTTTTTCTCCCCAAAGCCCCCTGGGATATAGTTGTATATTTTTAGTTGTGAGCCCTTCTAGTTGTGGCATGTGGGATGCCACCTCAGCATGGCCTGACAAGTGGTGCTACGTCCGTGCCCAGGATCCCAAATGGGGAAACCCTGGGTTGCTGAAGCAGAGTGTGTGAACCTAACCACTCACCATGGGGCTGGCTCCTGGTATCTTTTTGAATATCATGTTTCCTCAGGCAAGGGAAATAAAGAAAAAGTAAACAAATGGGACTATATCAAACTAAAAAGCTCCTGCACAGCAAAGGAAATCATCAACAAAATGAAAAGACAGCCTACCAATTGGGAGAAAATATTTGCTAACCATATATTGGATAAGCAGTTAATTTCCAAAATACATGAAGAACTCATACAACTCAACAACATAAAAACAAATAACTCAATTAAAAACTTGACAGAATAGACATTTTTCCAAAGAAGATATACAGATAGCCAACAGGCACATGAAAAGATGTTCAACATCACTAATTATTAGGGAAATGCAAATCAAAACCACAATGAGATATCCCCTCACGCCTGTCAGAATGTCTATCATTAAAAAGACAAGAAATAAAAAGTCTTGGAGAGGATGTGGAGAAAAGGGAACATTCATACACTATTAGTGGGAATGTTGGTGCAGGTACTATGGAAAACAGTATAGAGATTCCTCAAAAAATGAAAAATAGAAATACCATATGATCCAGTGATTCCACTTCTGGATATTTATCCAAAGAACACAAAAACACTAATTCGAAAAGATATATGCACCCTATGTTCATTGCAGCATTATTCACTATAGTCAAGCCCTAGACAAACTTAAGTTCCCATCAGTGGTTGAATAGATAAAGAAGATGTGGTGTATATTTACAATGGAATACTACTCAGCCATAAAAAAGATGAAACCTTGCCATTTGCAACTACATGGATGGACCTTGAGGGTATTATCATAAGTGAAATAAGTCAGATGGAGAACGCCAAATACTGTATTATTTCATTCATATGTGTAAGATAAACAAACAAACACGTAAATATGGAAAACAGATTGGTGGTTACCAGAGGGGAAGAGGAGAAAGGGGATTAAAGGGGTAAAGATCACATATGTATAGGGACAGATAAAAACCAGACTATTGGTGGTGAACATGATGAAGTCTATGCTGAAACTGATATATAATAGTGTACATCTGAAATTTACACAATGTTATAAACCAATATGACCTCAATAGAGGCTATGTTTTAAAAGTTAGAAGAAACAATAAAAGATGTGTGTAAGAAAGCCCATCAAAATTTGATTTTTTCCTCCCATGAAACCCCCTTTGATGCTACTCTATTTACTTATACTTTGGTGTATAAAATTCTTTAAAAAATTCTCTCTCTCTCGTATTTTTTTTCCCTTTTTCTCTTTGCCCTTTATCCTCCTCCTCACTGTGGTACAGCTGCTTTGCTGGTTCCTTAGGAACATGCTTCATCTTTCTGTGAGATAATCCAATGCTTGCTTTTATGAATAATGTGTTCTGTGTCATAAAGCATTCATGTGTCTGCTCCAGTTCTCTTTATCTAGTATCTTCTTATTCTCCTTCTGCTACATCATAATCTCCTGTTTTCTCTATCTTTTAAAATACCCTACGTAGCCCCTATTAGTTAACTAATGCCATGTTATCTCACCTTCTGCCTCACATTTTCCCTTAGAATTTATTCTTAAATCTTTACCCTTTTTCAAAATAAACTGTTACTTTCTACATTCTCCCATACCTATTTCTGTTACAGTTGTTCCACAGATTGCAAATAGCTAAATTACTCCTCCACAACTCCTCTCTGTAGGAACATATATATCCTGCGTGCCTGGACTTACACGTTTCCATACAACTTCTTTTCATCCATTATCCTCTGCAAGAGTCTCTTTGGCCTTGTCTTCTCATAGCTATATTGAATGTGAACTAAAGAAATCTGAGCACCTTTTGAAACTTTCTCTCTCCAAATAGTTTACTAATATCTCAAGATAGAGTGATGAGAGGATTCAAATTAGATGACATAGTGCCTACAGTATATCCCTTTTCTGGAGGCTGGGATACCATTCAACTATAACACTCCTTTGTAATGTGCAACTTTTACTCATCCAATATTGGATGAGTGAATTCTCTAGCAAATTAAAATCATTTTGCCAAAATGATCACAATTCTTCACTTTCAAATATGTATTTTTTCACACTGTGAGATCTTTGGAACTCAACCTTCCTTACCAAAGCAAATAAATTGCAACTGCAGGATTGAACGAATATTCTCACTGAATATTTAACTCCAACTATTATTTACCATGCCTACATGTGCCCTTTATTTTGACTGCATTATGAGATGGATGAAAGAAGGTTTGAGTCCAACAAAATTAAAGACACACAGAAACTATGTACAGAGGTGCTGGTGCTTCTATATGCAGGTGAGGAAATGCTAGGCAGCAGATTCAAGTTATTTTCTAAAACTAACATTAATTAAGATGATTTCCTTCTTTCTGCTCCTTTAGCAAATCTCTACTGTGTAACTCTCCCTCACTGAGCACAAGCCTTACATGTGTGAACAAAGTGTAGCCTTTCTTCAGATGACACAAAAATATATGATGTTGGATCAGAAGTAACTGAAGCTTCTTTCGCTGCATATCTCTGTAGTCGGGTGACATGGGCTGGCACAGATTTCTTATTCATGACTTCTACTGATGATGAGGAGGACTTGTCTGGATCGTAAACTGCTAGGAGCCACGAATATATTCTCGCTTGGAATTAATTAGATGAGCTGATCATATTATATCAAAGAAAATTTCCTGCAATAGCGCTCACACACATCAGTGCTTCTTGTTTGGATTCCAGTTCCTATGTCTGGGTAATCTTTGCAAAAGATCTTTATTTTCTTTTATTCTTTTAAGAAAAAAGAAAAACGAGATTTTGAAAAAATCTCACGCTGTTAGGGGAATTTTTTCTTGTCACATAGTCATAGATTTTTTTTTTCTCCCTAACATGTATGTGCTTTTGGAGGACTACATGTGCACAGACACACTCATCTCGTGGTTAAGCTCTTCCCCTTTATCTTTGGTCTGTTTCAGGTGCAACAGGAACACAAGTCACGTAGCCCTTTCGCAATGGCTTCTCCTGTTCAAAAGGTCTCCAGAACATTGTAATAAAGTCAATAGCTTCTAAATTGCCTTTGTACCTTCTCAAGGCATTTTAAAAATACTATTCCGGGCGGCATCTCTTTTGCTTTAGAAATAAGCTGTCTTTCATTTTCTCTTTGGCATAGTCTTCTTTATAATACAATTGGCATAAGTTGATTCATATTTATTGCTAGCAACACTTTTTGTTTGATAACCAAGATTTTTCAAATACAGTCCCCATATTCAAACATACTAAGTGATGGACTCAAATTCTCTTGTTTGAAATTTAGGATTTCATATTTGAGGATGACATGTAAACTCCAAGTAAGTAAGAAAATTGAGGAACATTTTGTAAAATATAAAACTTATTTTCCTTCATATTTACAAAAACCTGTAATATTTAAGATTTGGCTACTAGGATGATACAAAATAAACATTCAAATAGAAATTTCAATTGTAATAAACTGAATTTAAAAGTCATCCTAAGAATAACAGAAAAAGAGTGTACACGAATTCAAAGTTACAATAATAACGTTTCTTTAAGGTAGAGAAATGTTCAAAATCAAGATAGCAAAACACCAAGCCTGCCACGATTTCTCCAAGTCCTAATTTAAATAGTTATACAATATGCAAAAGACAAAGTACATAAAACACAGAAAATACTAGTAAGAAGCAAAAGAATGCCTGAGCCAGGCTTAATTTTCACCATTAATTTTATTTATTTATATTCTTATTTTTTCCATAAAAGATTTAAACCAACTTACAAGAATAAACAAAATATGGCAAAAGAGTGTAGATTAAAGTTGAAAGAAATAAGAAAGGGTGAATATTGAGGAGAGAAAATGGAACCCGGAATATACCGCAATGCGTGCTATAATAATTCACTCGCTAATGCTGTCACGCTTTTAGCTTTAAGCTTTCAAATGGCCAAGCAAATGACATTTTTATTCTCATCTGTATAATTAAGAAGAATTTAAGAGAAAGGATTTAAGAGAAAAAATAAACAATTATTAGGGCTAAGGGAGAATTTTAACTGATAAAGTTCGTTGGAGAACAATTGCTCATTGTATGCAATTGCATTAAATGGTGTTCTCAACAATATCCTTATAATGGATGCAAGGATAAGTTTGATAGGGTAGCTTCTCATAATGCATTGATATATTCTAAGAACATCACCTATGGTCAATCATTCAGGGATGCCCCAAAGGATTGCTATTTGGAAGTAGCAGAATTCTCTTGGATAATTGTCTTGAATCAGCGTCAGACTGTAGAGGAATTCAAGGAAACCCAAATATGGTAATAGAATACAAAAATACCTTGAAGATAAATTAAGAGCATAAGTGTCATTGAAGAAAATCAAAATAGTGATATGGAGGACACATATTAAAGGGCATGATAGAATGCAGAAAAAAAACGAAAAAGTATAGAAAATGCTTCAAGGGATTATAATAAGGAAACATAGAGTATGTGAAGCTTTAAAAGCCAGTCCTGGTGGGCTAGTGGTTAAGATTTGGCACTCTCATCCTCTCACTGTGGGGACCTGAGGTGGTTTCCAGTCAGGGAACCACACCACCCGTCTGTTGGTTGTCACACTGTGGTGGCTGGATGTTGCTATGATGCTGAAAGCTCTGTCACTGGGATTTCAAATACCAGCAGGGTCACCCATGGTGGACAGGTTTCAGCAGAGCTTCCACACTAAGATAGACTAGGAAGAAGGACCTAGCCACTCATTTCTGAAAAAATTGGCCATGAAAATCCTGTGAATGGCAGTGGAGCATTGTCTCATATAGCTCCAGAAGTTGAGGGGATGGCACAGAAAGACTGGTCAGGGTACCGCTCTGCTGTCCACAGGGTCACTAGAAGTCAAGATTCGCTTGATGGCACTAACAACAAAAGGAACTTTAAACTCTAGAAAACAGATATTGTCAGGGAAGGTCTGGAGGTAGGGAACAGGGCAAATCTAGTAGGTTAATCATAGGGATTTCTGGTAACAAAAGACAATTGTAAACCACACATGGAACTCTATGCTATCCAAAATTTCTGTTAAAATAAAGGGATAAAACTATCAGGATAAAATCAGATCAGCAATGGAAAATCTCATGTACATGTTCTGTTATGTGGATATACCACATTTTGTCCATTCATTCATCAATTGATGGATATTTGAGATGTTTCCACTTTTCGACTATTATGAATTATGCTGCTATGGAATATGGAACATCTGTTACACGTTTTGGTGTAGACATATGTTTTCATTTCTCTTGGGTATAAACCTAGGAGTGGTATTGCTGGGTCACATGGTAACTCTATATTTAACATTTAGAAGAGCAGCCAAACTGGTTTTCAAAGCAGCTACACAATTAACATTCCTACCTGAAGAGTATATGGGTTCCCCTTTCTCAACATCCTTGACAGCACATTATTATCTTTCTTTAAATATTGTTATTATTATAGCTGTCTTAGTGGGTGTGAAGTTATATTACGTTGTAGCATTGATTTGTATTTCCCTAATGGATAGTAATTTTGAGCATCTTTTCATGTGACAGTTTCCCCCACACCATTTACTGAAGAAATTGTCCTTTCCCCATTGCATATTCTTGGCTTCTTTTTGTAAATTAATTGACCATATACGTGTAAGTTTATTTCTGGGCTCTCTACTTTGTTGCATTGGTCTATGTATCTGTTTTTATGCCAATACTGTCTTAATTACTACAGCTTTAGAATATAGTATGAAATCAGGAAGTGTGATGCCTCCAGCTTCGTTATTCTTTCTAAAGATTGCTTTGGCTATTTGGAGTTTTTGTGGTTCCATACAAATTTTAGGATTATTTGTTCTATTTCTTTGAAAAATGTGATTGGAATTTTGATAGAGATTGCATTGAATCTAGATTGCTTTGGGTAGTATGGACATTTTAACTAAATTGAGTCTTCCAATCTATGAGCACAGAGAATCTTTCCATTTATTTGTGTCTTCTTCAATTTATTTCATTAATGTCTTGTAGTTTTCAATATCAGGTCTTACCCCTTGGTTAAATTTATTCTCAGGTATTTTATTCTTTTTGATGCAATTGTAAATGACATTGTTTTCTTTATTTTTCTTCCTGGTAGTTTGTCTTCAGTGTATAGAATTGCAAAAGATTTTTGTATTGATTTTGTTCATTGATGCAGCAACTTCGCTGAATTCATTGACTAACAATTTTTTTGATGGAACCTAGGTTTTCTATGTATAATATCATGTCATCTGCAAACAGTGACAGTTTTGCTTCTTCCTTTCCAGTTTGGGTGCCTTTTCTTTCTTTTTCTTGCCTAAATGCTCTGGCTAGGACTTCCAATGCTATGTTGAATAAAAGTGGTGAGAGTGGGCATTCTTATCATGTTCCTAATCTTAGAGGAAAGGCTTTCAGCTTTTCTCCATTGAGTATGGTGTTAGCTGTGGGCTTATCCTATATAGCCTTTATTATGTTGAGGTACCTTCTCTCTATACCCACTTTGTTGAGAGTTTTTATCATAAATGGATGTTGAATTTTGTTAAATGCTTTTTCTGCTTCTATTGAGATGATCATATGATTTTCATCCTTCATTTTGTTAATGTGGTGTATCACATTGACTGATTTGCAGATGTTGAACTATTCTCGCATCCCTGGAATAAATCCCACTTGATGTATGATCCTTTTCATGTATTGTTGAATTCAGTTTGCTAATATTTTGTTGAGAACTTTTGCATGGATGTTCATCAGGGATATTGGCTTTTAATTTTCTTTTCTTGTGCCATCCTTGTCTCATTTTGATATCAGGATAATGCTGACCTCATAAAATGAGTTTAGATTTCCCTTCTCTTCTATTTCTTGGAAGACTGAGTAGGATTGGTATTAAATCTTCTTTGAATGTTTGGTAGAATTCACCAGTGAAACCATCTGGTCCTGGACTTCTGTTTGTTGGGAGGTTTTGGATTATTGACTCAATCTCCTTACTAGTCATTATCCTGTTCAGATTTTCTATTGCATTATGATTGTCTTGGTAGGTTGTATCATTCTAGGAATTTATCCATTTCTTCTAAGTTGTCCAATTTGTTGGTCTATAACTTTTTATAGTAGTCTCTTGATCCTTTGTATTTCTGTGTTATCAGGTGCAACATCTCCTCTTTCATTCCTGATTTTATTTATATGAGTCCTCATTTTTTCTTGGTAAGTCTAGCTAAAGGCTTGTCAATTTTGTTTATCTTTTTAAAGAACCAGCTCTTGGATTCATTGATATTCTTCTATTGTCTTTTTAGTCTCTATTTCATTTAGTTCTGCTCTAATCTTTATTTCCTCCCTTATACTAACTTTGGGCTTCATTTGTTGTTCTTTTTCTAGTTCCTTAAGGTATAAATTTAAATTGTTTATTTGAGATTTTTTTTTTGTTTTATTAGGTAGGCATTTATTGCCATGAACTTTATTCTTAGAACTACTTTTGCTGTGTTTCACAAATTCTGGTATGTTACAGTTCCATTTTGACTTATCTCAAAGTATTTTTTCATTTTCCTTTTGATTTATTTTTTGATCCATTGGTTATTCAGTAGTATGTTGTTTAATCTCCAGATATTCATGAATTTTTCAGTTTTACTTGGTTAATTAATTTCTAGTTTCATACCATTGTGATCAGAAAAGATGCTTAATATGATTTCAATTCTCTTAAATTTATTAAGACTTATTTTGTGGCCTAAAATATGACCTATCCTGGAAAATGTTCCATCTTCACTTGAAAAGAATGTGTATTCTGTTCCTTTTGGGTGGAATGTTCTTATATGTAAGAACATTATGTGTGTGTATGTATGTGTGTGTGTGTATATATATATAAAGTCTGTCTGGTATAATGTATCATTTATGGTCAATGTTGCCTTGTTGATTTTCTGCTGGGATAATCTACCCATTGATCTAGTGGTATTAGAATCCCCTGCTAATTGTTGTATTGCTGTCTATTTCTCCCTTTAGGTCTGTTAATGATTGCTTTATATATTTAGGTGCTCCTATGTTGAGTGCATAAATATTTACAAATGCTATAACCTCTTATTGTTGTATATCTTCTTTAGCTGCAGCCAATAAATATTGGTATGATATGTTTCCATTTTCATTCACTTCGAAGTATTTTCTAATATCCCCTGTGATTTCTTATTTTACCCATTAAATATTTAGGAGTATGTTGCTCAATTTCAACATATGTTTAATTTCTCACATTTCATTTTGTCGTTGATTTCTAATTTAATTCCATTATGGTGACAGAACATAATTACTATGTACTAGTTACTCCTATAAATATTTATCATTTATTAATTCATTAAATACTCACAAGAACTGTGTGAGTTAGTACTTTTAGTATCTACACTTTACTCACAGGAAACTGAGATGCAAAACAAGTAGGTATTTGTGCCAGGCCCTACATCTTGGTACCATGTAGGGGGAGCTATGATGGATTCCAGGTAACCTCATCCAGAGCCTATTCTCAGTAATCCTTTATTTAGAGGGCTAATTGAGTTAATGTAAGTTTTTTTCACTATTATCACAAAGACTCTATAAGCAAGAATTGTTGCTCAATTATTTTTGTAAGATAAAATACTAGAAACAAAATCTTTCATGAGAGATAAAAACTATTTTTCCATTGCTAATGGGTATTGCTAAATTATTTGTAGAAGAAATTCTTCTGAACTAGCTTGATGCATTCATAAATAGCCATCTTTCATGTCACTTATAAAAATTCACTCAAGAAGTGCCTGAAAATAGCCAAGAGAATATTATAAATAGAGCACATACACACATATGCACAGACATACATTTACATTTTATGAATATAGACTCCAAAATCATGAATAAAATTTTAGTAAATACAGTCTAGAAATGTTGTAATAATAAAAGAGTATGATTAAATAATATCTATTCTAAGACTGCAAGATAGTTTGGTATTGAGAAAAATAATTCATCATATTAAAATAGTAAATGAACTTATTACAAAACTATAGTAATCATGTAGTGTGTTACTGGCAATAAGACAGACATATAAGCCAATGAAATAGAATGGAGAGCCCACAAATAAACTCTTGCATATATGGTAAAATAATTTTTTACTAGGGTGCCAATACCATTCAATGAGGAAAGGAGAATCTTTCAACAAATGGTGTTGAGAAAAATGAATATCCATATTCAAAAGAATGAAGTTGGATCCTTAGCTTATACTATATAAAAAATTAACTCAAAGTGGGTGAAAGACCTAAATGTAAGAGCTAAACCTATAAAATTCCTAGAAGAAAACTTAGGGGAAAATCTTCATGACATGAGAATCAGCAATGATTTCTTAGGTATGACACCAAGAACATAGGCAACAAAAGTAAAAATAGATAATTTGGACCTCATTAAAATGAAAAACTTGTATACTTCAAAAGACATAATCGGCAGAGTTAAAAGGCAGACTATGGAATGAGAGAAAATATTTGGAAATTATATATCTCATAAGGGATTATATCCAAGTTATATGAAGAACTCTTATGACTCAACAACAAATAAAACCAAATTCCCAATCAAAACATGGTCAAAGGACTTGTATAGACTTCTCCAAAGAAGATATACAAATGGCCAACAAACACATAAAAATTACTTATATCTCTAATCATTAGGGAACTAAAAGTCAAAAAAACAGTTTGATATCACTTTTCACCGTTAAGATGGCTACTACCAAAAAAATAAAAAACAACATGTGTTGATAAGGATGTGGAGAAATTGGAACATTTGTACGTTGTTGATGGGAATATAAAATGGTACAACCTCAATGGAAAACAGTATGATTATTCCTCCAACAATTAAAAATAGATTTACCATATAATCCAGCAATTCCACTTCTGGATATGTACCCAGAAGCATTGAAAGCAAGGTCTCAAAGAGATATTTGTACATCCATGTTCATAGTAGAATTACTCACAATAGCCAAAAGGTAGAAGCAACCTGTGTCCACTGATGGAGGAATGGGTAAACAACATGTGGTATATACATACAATGGAATATTATTCAGCCTTAAAAATGAAGGAAATTCTGACACATGCTACAACATGGTTGAACCTTAATGACATCATGCTAAATAAAATAAGCCAGTTACAAAAAGATAAACATTGTAGCCTTCTACATATGTGAAATACCTAGAGTAGTGAAATTCTTAGACAGAAAGTAGACTGGTGGTTGCCAAGGGCTAAGGGAAGAAGGAAATGAGGAGTTTCTTAATGGATATACACTTTCAGTTTTGCAAGATGAAAAAAATTCTAGAAATATGATTGCATAACAATATGAATGTATAATACTGAATTGTATGCACGCAAAAATGGTTAAGATGGTAAATTTGATGTTGCATGTATTTTACTATAATTTAAAAATATGCATCACTTTAATGCTTAAATATTATTGACTAGGCAAGACCCCAGTTAGACTAATTAAGAATTTGTTTTTGTAGGAAAAAAACAGTAAATTAAACAAACCAGGTGTTCATCTCAATATGTCAAAAAGAATGCATAAAATTCAAATATTTTCCTGATTTTAAAACTGTTCATGAAAAAGTAATAAAGAAAATGTTAGTTAACTATATAAAATTGTTTTTTTCAAACTCACTGACAACATCTTCCTTAATGCTGAAACTTCAAAAGTATAAAGAATCTACCATCATTCTCATGCCTGGAAGTTTTAACCCTATGAATGTTCTTTGTAATTTGATAAAAGAAAATTGATTTTAAAATTTTTTGGGCAAAGTAAGACACAAGAAAAATTACAAAAAGGATTCCATAGTGAAAAGCAATAGAGTAGCAACTGACCCATGGTATATCAAATATACAATGCTCTGAGCATATAAAATGTACCTGAAGCTATTGTAATTAAAAAAGAAGCTCAATTAGTGGATGTTTCAGGAAAAACATAAGTTTAAATTCTAATTTTACTGTATAAATCAAACACGTCAATGAGAGTGACATCAGCATCATGGCAGAGTGAGTTTTTCCAGTAATCTCTCCCCTCTGATATATAATGAAAAGGACTTTCATACTCCCAACAGAGGACATCCAAACACAACACAAACATTGGAGAGACCCACACAGCCATATGACCAAGGAGGGAGAGGCTGGAGCCCCCCTCGATGGAGGTGGAATGGGGTAAGAGAAAACTTTGCTCCCTCCCCTAAAGACTGTGATCGGGGACCATGGGCAGCCTCTGAGAGGGAAGGAACGAGGGAGGGGATGTTCATTTACAGGAACATCAAAGATCCCAAGGGCCCTTGCAGCCTAGAGGGAAGCCTCCTACCAACACCCCAGGAGAGCAGATAGCGAGAGCAGAGGGAGAAATGCCAGAGAGTATGTAGGAGAAAGTGCTCTTCCCCCCACCTGCACAGCATGGCTCCAGCCCCTGGGATTTTGGTAGAAGGCAGAAGGCTCAGTATACCTGGCTCTTAACCCCCACCCAGTGGCGATACATGGTAACTGTGACCAAATAACACCAGGATGTGGAAAAACAGAGCCACTCCCTCTAGCAATAGCAAACATTATACTAGATCTCCAGACCAAAGAGAAAATGACAAATACCCAGAAATCAGTCCTGAGGATGCAGAAATATGTAATCTAAATGTCAAAGAATTCAAAACAGCTATCACAAAAAAACTCAACAAGGTAAAAGAGAATGTAGAGAAACAATTCAATGAGTTCAGGAGCTAATTCACAAAAGAGATTGAAACGATAAAGAAGAATTGATCAGAACTATTAGAGATGAAAGACACAATGGAAGAAATAAAACAAAACATGGATTCCCTGAATGCTCAAGTGGACACCATACAGGAGCATATCAGCATAATCAAAGATAGACATGTTGAAATGCTCCAGATAGAGGAGGAGAAAGAACTAAGACTAAAAAGAAATGAAGAAAGTTTCCCAGAAATATCTGATTCAATTAGAAAATGAAACATAAGAATTGTAGGTAGTCAAGAAGGAGAAGAGAAGTAGAATGGAGTAGAAAGCTTGCTCAGGGAAATAATAGCAGAGAACGTCCCAAACCTAGGGAAGGAAATCCACGTGGAAGAGGTTGCCAGATATCCTAAATATGTCAATGTAAAAAGATCTACTGCAAGGCATATAGTAGTGAAACTGGCAAAACTGACTGACGAAGGAAGAATACTAAGGGCAGCAAGGCAGAAGAAAATAACCTACAAAGGAACACCCATCAGGCTTCCAGTGGATTTCTTTGCAGAGAACTTACAAGCTAGGAGAGACTGGAATGATAGATTCAAATCTTAGAAGGACAAAAACTTTCAGCCAAGAATACCCTATCCAGCAAAAATATTCTTTAGATATGATGGAGAAATAAAAACTTTCCCAGACAAACAGAAGTTGAGGGAGTTTGTAGCCATGAGACCCCCACTACAAGAAATATTCAAGGGGCTGGCCTCGTGGTGCAGTGGTTAAGTGTGCATGTTCTGCTTTGGCACTCCGGGGTTCACCAGTTCAGATCCTGGGTGCGGACATGGCACCGCTTGGCAAGCCATACTGTGGTAGGCATCCCACATGTAAAGCAGGGGAAGATAGGCATGGGTGTTAGCTCAGGGCCAGTCTTCCTCAGCAAAAAGAGGAGGATTAGCAGCAGATGTTAGCTCAGGGCTAATCTTCCTCAAAAAAAAAAAAACTTGCTGAAATAAATTGGTAATCATTTAAAAAAAAAAAAAGAAATTCTCATGAAGGTCCTCATACCTGAAAAAAAGAAAGGGAAAGCAGGGTTACAAAGCACAGAGTAAGGAGATAAATAGGTAGACAGAATCAGAGCAGGTTAGCAAATACTTAATTATAACAGTAAAGATTAAGGGAAGGAAAACACCAAAAACAAAGATAATCTTGTCATTTTAACCACAAACTCATGACAAGATGGAATAAGATGTGAGAGAAACAACTTAGGAGGGGAAGCGCAAAGGGACTGAATTGGTTTAGTCTAAGGAAATTAGAGGCCACCAGAAAAGGGACTCTCTTCTCCACAAGATCTTACAAACCTCAGGGTAACCAGTAAACAAAAAAGCAGAACAGAGACACAAGTAATAAATAAGGAGAAAACAAAGAAATACAACATAAAAAACTGCATAACTCGATTGGTAGACCAAAAGACAGGACAAGAAACAAAGGAAATGCAGGGGACCCGGAAAACAAGTGATAAAATAGCAGCATTAAGGCCCTCATATATTGGTAATCACCTTAAAAATAAACGGATTGAATTCTCCAACAAAAAGACACAAAGTGGAGAGATGAATTAAAGACTAAGACCCAACAATATGCTGCCTCCAGGAAACACATCTCAGCTCCAATGAGAAACACCGGCTCAGAGTGAAGAGATAGAAGATATTACTCCAAGCTAATGGCAAACAAAAGAAAACAGGTGTTGCAATACTTATTACTTATATCAGACAAAGTAGACTCCAAGATAAGACAGGTAAAAAAAGACAAAGAGGGACAGTATATAATGATCAAAGGGATATTCCATCAAGAAGAAATAACACTTATAAATATCTATGCACCCAATACAGGAGCACCAAAGTACATAAAGCAACTATTAACAAACCTAGAAGAAGACATTAATAATTACACAATAATAGTAGGGGACCTCTACCCTACGCTCACATCAATAGATAGATCATCCAGACAGAAAATCAACAAGGAAACAGCAGGATTCAACAAAAAACTAGACGAGTTGGACTTAATATACATGTATAGAACACTCCATCCAAAAACAGCAGAATACACATTCTTCTCAAGAACACACAGAACAGTCTCAAGAATAGACCATATGTTGGGAAGCAAGGCAAGCCTCAATAAATTTATGAAGATTGAAATAATAAGAACTATCTTTACCAATCACAATTCTACAAAGCTAGAAATTAATTACAAGAAAAAAGCTGAGAAAATGACAAAGATGTGGAGACTAAACAACATGATATTGAACAAGCAATGGATTATTGAAGAAATTAAAGGAGAAATCAAAAAATATCTGAAGACAAATGAAAATGAAAACATACCATACCAACTCATATGGGATGCAGCAAAGGCCTTGTTAAGAGGGAAATTCATTGCAATACAGGCTCACCTTAACAAACAAGAAAAGGCCCATTAAACTACAGCTAATTGAATTAGAAAAAGAAGAACAAAGCCCAAAGCCAGCAGAAGGAGACAAATAATAAAAACCAGTGCAGAAATAAATGCTATTGAAACAAAAAAGGGCAGTAGAAAGGATCAATGAAACAAAGAGCTGGTTCTTTGAGAAGATAAATGAAATTGACAAAACCCTAGCCAGACTTACAAAGAAAAAAGAGAGAAAGCTCAGATAAATAAAGTTAGAAATGAAAGAGGAGAAATAACAACAGATACTACAGAAATACAACATATTATAAAAAGAATACTTTGAAGAACTATATGCCAAAAAAATGGACTATCTAGAGGAAACAGATAAATTCTTAGACTCTTACAACCTCCGAAAGCTGAATCAAGAAGAAACAGAGAATCTAATAGACCAATCACAAGTAAAGAGATTGAAACAGTTATCAAAAGCATCCCAAAGAATAAAAGCCCAGGACCAGATGGCTTCCCTGGAGAATTCTACCAAACTTTCAGAGAGGATTTAATACCTATCCTTCTCAAGCTATTCCAAAAAAAGTAGGGAAGATGGAACACTTCCTAACACATTCTATAAGGCCAACATCACTCTGACATCAAAGTCTGACAAGGACAAACAGAAAATGAAAACTACAGGTCAATATCGCTGATGAACATAGATGCAAAAATCCTCAACAAAATATTGGCAACCCAAATACAGCAATACATCAAAAAGATCATACATCATGGTCAAGTGGGATTTATACCAGAGACACAGGGATGGTTCAACATCTGCAAATTAATCAGTGCGATACACCACATTAACAAAATGAGGAATAAAAACCACATGTCATCTCAATAGATGCAGAGAAAGCATTTGACAGGATCCAACAGCCATTTATGATAAAAACTCTCAACAAAATGGGGATAGAAGAAAATTACCTCAATATAATAAAGGCCACATGTGACAAACTCACAGCCAACATCATATTCAATGGCAAAAACTGAACGCCATCCCTCTGAGAATAGGAACAAGACAAGGATGCCCACTAAGCCCACTCTTATTCAACCTAGTACTGGAAGTTTTGGCCAGAGCAATTAGGCAAGAGAAAGGAATAAAAGGAATCCAATAGGGAGTGAAGAAGTGAAACTCTCACTATTTGTGGACAACATGATCTTAGATGTAGAAAACCCTAAAGAATCCATAGGAAAACTATTAGAAATAATTAAGAACTACATTAAAGTTGCAGGGTACAAAATCAACTTACAAAAATCAATTGAATTTCTGTATTCTAATAATGAATTTACAGAAAGAGAACTCAAGAGTACAATTCCATTTACAATTGCAACAAAAAGCATTAAGTACCTAGGAATAAATTTAACTAAAGAGACGAAGGACTTATACAATGAAAACTATAAGACATTATTGAAAGAAATAGATAATGACGTAAAGAGATGGAAAGAGATTCCATGCACTTGGATTAGAAGAATAAACATAGTTAAAATGTCCATGCTACCCAAAGCAATCTACAGATTCAATGCAATTCCAATCAGAATCCCTGTGACATTCTTCATGGAAATAGAACAAAGAATCCTAAAATTCATATGGGGCAACCAAAGACCCTGAATTGCTAAAGCAATACTGAAAAGAAAGAACAAAGCTGGAGGCATCACAATCCCCGACTTCAAAATGTACTACAAAGCCATAGTGACCAAAACGGCATTGTACTGGTACAAAAAACAGACACACAGATCAATGGAACAGAACTGAAAGCTCAGAAATAAAACCGCACATATACAGACAGCTAATCTTTGACAAAGTTTCCAAGAACATACAATGGACAAAAGACAGTCTCTTCAATAAATGGTGTTGGGAAAACTGGACAGCCACATAAAAAGGAATGAAAGTAGACCATTATCTCACGCCATACACAAAAATAAATTCAAAATGAATCAAAGACTTGAAGATAAGTCCTGAAACCATAAAACTCTTGGAATATAGGTAGTACATTCTTTGACATCGAACTTAAAAGGATATTTTTGAATACCATGTCTTCTCAGACAAGGGAAATAAAAGAGAAAATAAACAAGTAGGAGTTCATCAGACTAAAGAGCTTCTGCAAGGCAAAAGAAACTAGGATCAAAACTGAAAGACAACCCACCAATTGGAAGAAAATATTTGCAAATCATATATCCAACAAGTAGTTAACACCATAATATATAATGAACTCATACAACTGAACAACAAAAAACCAAACAGCCCAATCAAAAATGGGCAGTGGATATGAACAGACATTTTTCCAGAGAAGACATACAGATGGCCAATAAACACCATAATGGTGTTCAACATCGCTAATCATCAGGGAAATACAAATCAAAACAACACTGATATCACCTTATACCTGTTTAAGTGGCTATAATCACTAAGACTAAAAACAACAAATGTTGGAGAGGGTGTGGAGAGAATGGAGCCCTCATACATTGCTAGTGGGAACGCAAACTGGTGCAGCCACTATGGAAAACAGTATGAAGACTCCTCAAAAAATTAAAAATAGAACTACCATATGATCCAGCTATCCCACTACTGGGTATCTACCCAAACAACTTGAAACCAACAATCTAAAGTAGCACATTCACCCCTATGTTCATTGCAGCACTATTCACAATAACCAAGACATAGAAACAAGCCAAGTGCCCATTGTCTGATGATCAGATAAAGAAGATGTGGTGTATATATATATATATGATGGAATACTACTCAGCCAGAAAAAAGACAAAATCGTCCTATTTGCAGCAACACGGATGGACCTGAAGGGAACTATGCTAAGCGAAATAAGCCAGACTGAGAAAGACAAACACCATTTCACTCACACATAGAATATAAACAAGCACATGGACAAAGAAAACAGGTCAGTGGTTACCAGGGTAAGGGGCATGGCAGGGGGTGAAGGGGAGCACCTATGTGGTGACAGATAAGAAATAATGTACAACTGAAATTGCACAATGATGTAAACTATAATGCAAAAAAAAGTCAATGAATTAAAGTTATATACTTATACACATTGTGTTATTTAATTATATATATCATAAAACATTAATTTATTTCATAATGAGAAAAATGCCCCCAAATATTAAATTAGACATAAAAGAAGTAAAAATTTATATATTATATAATCCTTTTGGAAAAAATTAATACCAACATAACTGAGAGAAAAAGAGAGAGAGCAATAATTTTCTTAAATATACCAAAATGTTGCAAATAAATTTTTCTGAGCTGTGTGATTAAGGGTGATTTTTATTTTCTACAATATACATTTATTTCTTTAATAATTGGAGAAATAAGTATTATTGAAAATAATAGTGTCTTTTTTAGACCCTGTCCTATGTTGGAATGAATTTTATTAAGTGCTTCTTGGCCGCCTGCTCGATCCTGTCCCCCAGTCTTCTGAGTCTACCTGTGCTCACTCTGTCCTGGTGTTTCATCTTGATTGATACGGTGTGTGACCTACTATGGCCACGTCTCTTCTCTGCTCACTAAGGGAAGCATGAAGGGAAGATGAAATGCACACCTGAGTAGTTATTTCCTTCCTTTTCCTTCTGGCTCCATGCTGCTTACAGCTTGTGCAGGTCACCCGAAGCCCTGGGAGAGTCCGTCCGAGCTCACCTTTTGAGCCGGAAGTTTAACTAGATTCAGCAGGAGGTTCTCAGGCTGTTTCAACTTTTGAGTAGCTTAGTTCAATCCGGTTCTAATTTTTCTGCCTGCAAAATCAAGTAGTTTTCATTATTCTTGTGATTTTTACATTAGAACCTGTTAAATCATTCAACATACCTAATGTAGCTATTCTTACACACACTCTACTGTAAGAACTTAGAATGTGTGCTAAATCCTACCGCCATTTCACGTCAAGCTGTCTTCTGTCTGACAAAACCTCCCATCAGCACCTTCTTTCTGTTGAACTCATAAAATATGGAAGTCGACAAATCTATTTCTCTCTCCTTAGGTACACATCAGGGAATTGGTTTTCTGTCACTTTGAATTTTACCCAATAAAACCCCTCAAATCCAACAAAGCCAAATTTCAAAAGTAAATAAAAAGATCAAAGTAAAGAGAGACCAAAAGAGAGACATGTTAAACTCATGGATGAAATAATTTATAATATTTTAAATTATTCAGATACTACTGTAGCTATTTTGGGGAAAAAAGACCTTCTTTGTAATTCTAAGGTCGATTTTAAATAGTTTAATACAGAAAAATGTATAGACACCATAAAATACTTTTACATAAGCTTTTGTGAAAATAAACTGAGGTAAATTCTACCCTAAGCTCTGCTATAATTATTAAAAAGGGAGATAAGATAATTATAAATTGTCATAATTTTTTGCATTTATTACAGCCAGCATCTTAATTTTAGGTTAAATATATAATGTAGGAGTATAGCGTTTTATGGGCTTTACGCACATTTTATTACACACTGAGGCTCTGTATAATCATTGTATACACTACATTTAGGCCAATTTTATGGAACTTGAAGGACAATAGCATTACTTTAAATGATAGTAGAGGTTTATAGTGGTTGTGCTTCCTTTTATGGCATATCAATGATTAATTTACTTAATGGTCAGTTGTTAATGTATTTCAGTGTGTAAAGGTAGTCTATTTCTGTGATGTCCGGCACATTATATGAAGCTGTCCACAAAGCTGTCTCAATCCATTGACTTATCTACAATTTCAAAACATCAACTACTTTCTTTGAAGCCTGTTATATTAGACTTCTGCTGGTAGAATAGAAGATTTACTGGGCTCAGATTCAGAAGAAGTGAATTCAAATCCTATATTTTTGGGCAATGATTTCACTATTTTTTAAATTTCTCTTCTAAGTCATATGAAACCATGAATTTGAAATTGAAAGTCTTAGCTTTAAATCCTGGCTCTATCTAGTGTTGCTGGGTGGTCACATTGGACATGTTTCTTGATGTTTATGAACTGATGTTCCACTTTGGGAAATGGAAATCATAATATCGATCACTTTAAGAGAAATAAATGAAATCATGAATATAAAAATAGTTTATAAACTGCAGATCTTCCCTCTAACTTTTGTACATAGCATATATATATTTAGTTGCCTATTTTTATGCTGGTTACCCTTTCTCTTGAAGTGTTCACACCTTAGTTGAGAAGCAAATGCAAGCCATTTTCATCGAAAGAGTCAGATATACACCAGCTTGCAGAGCATTACAGGAGGCTTGCAGAGGAACAGCGATCTAATAAGCTTGGGAGACTTGACTAAAGTGGTGCCATTTGAGGTGGGGTTTTAAAGGAGAAGAAAAAGCTCCAAATGGAAGTAAAATCATGAGATTTTAACGGGAGCAAGAACTACTATGGCTTGGGGTGGTGAAAGATTGGCTTTGGCTAGAGTGTGGGATATAACAGGAAACGTGATGGAAACTATAGTTTGTAAAGCACTTTGACGTAGAGGACAAAGAGCCATGCAGGCCAAGCTGGAGTTAGGACCTTCTACTTGGGTGAGTGGGGAACCATTGGAGCTTTTTAATGATTCTTCATCCAGATTACGGCCAATTGATCCTTATGCCTTATACATTTTTTTTTTTTTAACCTAAAATCCGGGGACGGTAGAAGATGCTGGGTAGTTAATTCCTGACCTGAAACTCTGAACTCAACTGTCATGGTTTAATGAACTGAATGTGGGTAAAACGTGGAAGAAAAACACACTTTACCCAATCTGATTATAATTATTTAGCAGTAAAAGAGTGTTAGAGTAGTAAAATGTTGACAGATAGGTAATGCTAAAAGTCTAAAATAGTACACCACTGATGAAAATGTCTGGGTAAGCTCTTGGTTAACAGGATGTGCAGGCATAGTGCTTTAGGAAAAGGTGCACCCTGGCCTCACAATGGAATATTTGTAAATGTCCTTCTTCCAACAATATGAATGAACCAGACAATTCACATAATACGTGCATGCATATGTTGTCATACACGGTAAGTGCTGTGAAAATATCCTGAATGAATATATGGTAGGGTTCATTTACCCATTAAGCTTACATAATTAGCCCTTTTGCTCATAAAACTGACGGAACTGGCCTAATTTCCATTAAGCATGAGTACAGTTTTCCTACACTAATCATATTAATGCCATACTTTTTTGATATCCAAGAAAGTAATTAGGTTGTTTTTGATGATAATGAAAATAATATATGTATTGACAAATTGGTGTATGTTTCATTTCATTTTTCATTTCAATTTAAAAGAAATCAATTGGTAGTGATCGTAGGCAACTAGCAAACAATTAAGATAAGCATCCTCTTCCCTAAGCTTATCTAGTTTATTAATTGAAAACATGATGTTAATAAATTTTAAAAGATATTAATTAGAAATTTTCAAGAAAAATCAAGTTGCTTATATTCTAAATCTAAAAATATGTTGAGAGTACCTTTTCA
The DNA here is from genome assembly GCF_021613505.1 of Equus quagga. Taxonomy (NCBI): domain Eukaryota; kingdom Metazoa; phylum Chordata; class Mammalia; order Perissodactyla; family Equidae; genus Equus; species Equus quagga. Next base: position 54,871,918 of record NC_060283.1, on the reverse strand, counting down.
ATCAAAACTACTGCCTCATTAGTGCAAAACTGCATATTGCTAATTGAATTAAGTACTTTCTTTACCTTCACATTGAATGAATGGTATATGTTAAACCCTCTAAAAAACCTGACGATTTATATGAATAATGCTGCAGTAAACATAGGAGTGCCTATATCTTTATGCATTCATGTTTTCATGTTCCTTGGATAAATACCCACCAGTGGAATAGCTGAATCGTGTGGTAGTCCTATTCTTAATTTTTTGCGGAATCTCCATACTGTTTTCCATAGTGGCTGTACCAGTATAGATTTCTATCGGCAGTGCATGAGAGCTCCCTTTTTGCCACGTCCTCTCCAACACTTACTTCTTGTCTTCTTTATTATAGCCATTCTGATGAGTGTGAGGTAATATCTCATTGTAGTTTTGATTTGCATTTCCCTTATAATTAGTGATAAACATCTTTTCATGCGTCTATTGGCCATCTGTATATCTTCTTTGGAAAAAATGTCTGCTCAGATATTTTCCTATTTTTTAATTGTGGTGTTTGTTTATTGGTTGCGTTGTCATAACAAAATACCACAGACTGGATGGGTTAAACCACAGAAATTTATTTCTCACAGTTCTGGAGGTGGGAGGCCAATTTCCGGGTTCTAGGCGATTTGGTTCCTGGCGAGGGCTCTCCTCCTAGCTTGTGGATGGCTACCTTCTGTCTGTGTTCTCACAGGGCAGAGAGGAGGAGAAGCTCTCTGGAGTCTCTTATAAGAAAACTGATCCTATTAGGTCATAGCTACACCCTCAAGACTTCATTCAGCCTTTTTCACTTCCTTACTCCAACCAGCCACGTTGGAAGTTAGGGCGTGGACATATGAATTTGGGGGGGGGCCTAGTTCGTCAAGTCCTTAGCACTGCCTGTAAGGAGGAAAAAATATTATAACTTTCAAGAGCTTTTTTTGCAAAGGAGCATGTGTTTATTTACATTACTTTTTCTCAATAGTAGTCCCAAAAGTGAGTTTTTCATATATTTGTGTTCCCAATAAGTAAGTTATTCACAATATATGGAGTTCCATCATTGCTGTTATTTTCAAAATATATATTTCCTGAGGTTTAGGTTCTAAAAAAAATTTCTTAAGTTTTATATTATACATTGAGGTTTAAAATACCTTTCTTTTAAAGGAAAATTAACAAAATTCACCATGAAAGAGACTGGTGGTAAGGAAGTAAAATTAAAATAATGAAAATAGCATTACTTGAAGGTGGACTTGAATTTGTTTTACTCACTTAAGAGGCTCCTTATTAGAGGGTCAGGTTGATTTTATATTAATAAAAACAGTACAACAAATTTGCTATATATAATAACTTTACTATTGTACAATGCCGTTCATATAGTAGATTAAATTAAGCTATTCTCAACATTCCCCCTCTCAACATACATACACGCATGCTCAAGAGAATCAAATGGGTTATCTGAAATTTCTGAAGTAAACCAATTTAACTCATACAGGAATCCATTTTCTTGGATTAATATTTTAGTTTCTGATGTCATTACATTTCAAAAATACTATATATTTTTGCTATTTTTTAAGGAAATTGTAAAGCTTAGAACAGAGACATAGACAAGCTATTGAACATATTAAAGTTAGCAACTAATATATGTTATAGCCAAAGTGTAAGAAACATGTTCTTAGAAATGATGTTATTATAATGACTTTAGAGGTCTAGGTAGCGTTATATTCCATTTGTACCTACTTATTATCAACCTGTCTTCTGAAGTCAGTAAAAGAAGGAATTACTTTAAAAGAATAATTTTAAGAATAAAGATGAGGCTGCTATGTATCCATATGTTTTAACCCATTTATCTGCAATCATTTTTATTACAATTAAAAATCCTGCAGGGCCTGGCTGGATGGCGCAGCAGTTATGTGCATATGTTCCGCTTCTCCGCTGCCCGGAGTTTGCTGGTTCCGATCCTGGGTGTGGACATGGCACCCCTTGGCAAAAGCCACTCTGTGGTAGGCAGATGGGCACAGATGTTAGCTCAGGGCCAGTCTTCCTCACCAAAAAGAGGAGAATTGGCAGTAGTTAGCTCAGGGCTAATCTTCCTCAAAAAAAAAAAAATCCCACAAAATTCTCTAATTCCTGCTGTCAAAACACCTCTGAGAAGTCAGTTGTTCTGGTGTCTTAATTACATTCTCCATTTTATCCTTCTCACTAATGAGTAAAGATATCATGATATTATGTCTTAGAAATTGAAAATAAGTTGGAAGATGCTTTTGTACTTTACACTTATTTACACCAAAGTTGCAAAGGACTTTTTAGCTCTGAAAAGAAATTATAAAAATGACTATTTGGAAAAAATATATCTTCCATTAAATGAAACAAACACAAAGAAATAAAATCTGTCCTCAAGGTATAGTTTCTGGTGTGTGTGTGTGTGTGTGTGTGTGTGAGAGAGTGAGAGAGAAAGAGGAGGGAGTGTGTGTGCATGGTGTGGTTCATTTGAAATTACAAAATAACAACGTATTTGACTCAAACACTTTTGACAATACAAGAGCACAAGATGATTGAGCAAAATGTGATGGTTCAAAGTTAACCTCTATGGAGTTTAGAAAAATCATAAATTCTTTGTTTTACTTTTAATTTGTTAATTGAAACCAATCAATTTTTTCCATGAAAGAGTAAGTCATAGAAAAGTTGTAAAAAGTGCATTTTAATACTATTATTATTTTAACAATTTTCATTATTACTATACTTTTAAATAGTTCTCTGGAATTCTTACAGTGCAAAATACAACTCCTAACGAAATTTGCAATCTTGAACCTTTACTTTAAACCACATCATCTATAAATTCTAAGCTTTTGTGAGCAATGCTATGGAATGTAGAATAAATATTGGTTGCTGCTATGGAAAACTTTAAAGTTAAAATGATTTTTTAATAAGGGCTTAGTTGTATAATTTTTGCCTATGATTTAAAAGAAAGAATTGTGGTACCTTGTTTTGTGGATGTAGGCTTGATAAAATTAGTTGGAAATGGGAAGCCAGCCCCATGGCAGAGTGATTAAGTTCGTGCGCTCAGCTTCAGCGGCCCAGGGTTTTGCTGGTTCGGCTCCTGGGTGCGGACATGGCACCGCTCATCAAGCCATGCTGAGGCGGCGTCCCACATGGCACAGCCAGAGAATATACAGCTATATACTGGGGGGCTTTGGGGAGAAGAAGGAGATTGGCAACAGATGTTAGCTCAGGCACCAATCTTTAAAATGATAAATAAATAAAAAATTAAAAAATAGAATTAGTTGGAAATGCTAAATATATCAATCATTTAAAGGTTACTTGAAAGTTTGATATTTTTGCCTTGAAGATCAGGTAACAAGTTTAGAATCAGCCAGTTAGACTACATTAAAAGAAAGTTTGGGGTAGTTTGCTTTATAATAATAATAACAGTAAAAGTAACTCATTCCAGTCTGAAGTGCCACTTTATGCCAAACTCTGCTACTGTTGTCCTTGGTTTCTTGTTAACTTCTACCCATGGTTTAGGTGCTCCATGTCAAAAGACCTGCTTAACATCTTGAGAATCTTATAAAGCCTCTTATAGTCCATAGATTAGAATCACATTTAAGATTATTGTGAAGGTGCTTTGAAAGGCCTACGACATTACATGAAGGGAGAATCCGTGGCCCCAATTACTCTACTATCTACAAACAGAATGAGTTTGTGAGTCAATATTTTCAAACTTCCCCCAAATAAAATTCATTTTTCTTGATATATCAACAAAGCTTTATATTTTTCATTTAACTTGTCATTAGTGAACGATATTTATTGTGCACCAAGACTAGAGAGGGAATTCAAGAAGCCCTTGACATATTGCTTTTATCCTCCAGTGTTTAGAATATAAAAAGAATAGAACACGATAAAGACACTACCTTAGGCTCCTAAGCATAGGGCATCATGGTAATATCATTGTAGTGACATTGGAGCAAACATACAGCTTATTATAAACTCCCATCCATATCACACACATCAAAATAGAAGAGATAATTAAGTAAAAGGATTAAGTGGAACTGAGTGAGATCAACCTGAACACTGGGAGATTTTGTGACTATGCAGTGTAGCACTCTCTGCCTGTTCTAGCTGGAATTCCCAATGGAGAAGTGAGTGCTGCTTATATCATTATATGCATGAGTGAATATGATTGAAATAATTGATATGTTATTCTATCAAATCCAATTACATGAATATTATCAACTGACTAAAAAATCTAATAGCTGATTAGAGAACTTATTACTGAGATTCTTCCTAATATGTTTCAAATTAACATTGCATACAAGACTATACCTCATTTATGATTTATGGGAACAAAATGCTTGGCATGTGTATATATATATACATGTATGTATATGTATATATATGTGTGTATACGTACACAAATGTATCCAATATAAAAAAAAGGTACACAACATATCATGGCCTTCTTTGTGTCCTTTAAACTTGGATGACTTGACAGCAAAGCTCACCACAAACTCTCCAGCACCACCAGTTTCCATGCTTCCTCTAGTCCAGTAAAACAGCGCCACAGGGGACCTTGTCTCTCCCGCACAAGGCTGTATCTCCAAAACTCAGTGCATCATTTGGTACATGGGAAGCAGTCAGTGGATCCTCCTAGTTCGAGCATCTTCTGCTTTATTATCGTCAGCCATTTTAAAACTGTAGTCCACGGGGTCACAGGTATTTTGAGGAGGTGCCTTAGGTATACCTTTGGTGAAGCAAATAGTGGGAGAAAGAAACCCACAACCTTACCATGGTTCTAAGGCCCTATATGAGGTGGCCACTCACTCCATCTTTGAGCCTGTCCCCTACCACTCTCTCAGACCCTCACTCCAGCCCAGATGCCACTGGCCTCCCTACTTCTTCTCTGAATAAGCCTATGGCTCAGCAATCTTACTCCATCAGAAATCACTTCCTCAAATATCCACATGACTTATTCCCTCACTTCATTCAAATCTCTGTTCATGAATCATCTTATCAGAGAGGACTTCCCTGACTACCTACCTAAATAGTACCTTACACTATTTTCATTTCACTTTATTGAACTTATCAAAATAAGATATCTTAAATATTTATCTGCTTATCATCTCACACAAACACAAGAATGAAAGCTTTATGAGAGGAGGAGTTTATCAGAATTATACTGATATGTTCAACTGCTCCTCATGAAGATTGGAAGATACGGTCTGCCCTGAGCAGCACTGCCCTGCCTTGTCTGTCTCTCTTTCCTCCTTCACACGCTAGAATTGATTAGTAGGATGATTTCCGCCTAATGGGAGTCCTGCGCTGGTACCCTCTCCCTCTGTTTCCTTTCTTTGCTCACGGGCTCTGGAAGGCTTCTTATTGTTCCAGTTTGCATCCAACCAGAACTTTGCACCATTCTAACTTCTAGATTCTGTCCACTTGACTTTGGCGCTCTTGTGTATAGCCCCTTGGGGAATTTTATTTGGAGAAAGTGATTCACAATGCAGGATTCAGGTTTATATGAGCCTTCTAGCAAAATAACATAAATTGTTATCAAAACCCTACTGACACTACAAAAAACTAGATTTATCTTTGCAAATATATTTGGCAATCCTTGAGCACAGAGATAGTCTTATAAACTGCTTTCATTTTATTTTTATAAGATGATTTAATAATTTATAGAATTATTTTCAATAACACCAAAAACACACTTAGAGCTGGTGTTACCCAGTGTCACAGGTTTCAGTTGATCAAACGTTTTGTTCAATAGATTTTTTTTACAACAGATATTTTATTCCAAAAGAAAGTGTACTGAAAAGGCCATTGTGTTAAACAGAGAAATATGAAACAATAACTGTTTGACATGGGTGTAAAGGACCCACTTCTTCATTTATTCATTCAACAAATACTTTTTGAGGACCCTCTATTTTCCATACACTATTTTCTCAGGGAAAGGATAGAGTTGTGAATGGCTATGACCCTCCAACATGCATTGGCCTACATGCCAGTGAATCTGCTATTTATTTTAATAATATATTTATTGAAAATAATTTTAATTAAACTATTATTTTAATTATACTTAATTTCGTGGATGCTGATAAATCAAATTAGCAAATGCTTTTTCTAGAAGGAAGAATGAGGAAAAGGAGTTGTCTTTCTGCACTGAAAGAAATGGTGGTATGGTACGTCAATAAACTATAATGGTGAATACATGTCAGGAAGTAGGAAACACTAAGAGAAAATAGTGAGGCTTTGCAGTCCCATGGGGATACAGAGAAAAGGACCTTCTCTCTTCCAGGGTGAAAAGGGAAGACTTCAAAGAGAAGCTAGGACTAGAGGTGAGGCTTTAAGATTGGGTGGAATTTGGACGTCCCAGGGACCAGGAGGGCATTCTAGAATGAGCAAATATCAGCTCTGGGGCAGAAATATGCACAGAACTGGTGAGTAGAAAAGGCAGGCTGGACTCTATTGTTCTCATTATTTGTTTTAGTTTTTTTAGCTGACATGTTTTATATTAAATTAGTTAACAATAAACTGTTCAGTTCTATCTTATCTATTTTTCAAGAGAAATATTTTTTAACATATATTTAAATATAATGATTTTAAAAGACCACATTTTAAAATGTGCTCATCTTTGTACTTTAGCTTAGAAGTACACTGAAATCCATGGGAAAAAAACCTATAGTATATTTTAGATAAAAGATGAAATTAAAACCTTATGAAATACCTTATCTTTAAACCTATGAAATACTAGATCAGTTACAAAAGAAACAAAATGATGTGTTAGAATATTTCAAAGACAGAAATAATGCACACTGTTAGAGAGAAACCTTGCCTCCAAACACCTATTTTCATATTGTTCTTAAATTAAGTAATGCTTAAGTTTTCATATTTCTTTAGGAGGAAAATAACACGTTTTAAGCCACGCATTATTACAACTTGTGAAATAGGGGAAAAAAATTAGACCAAGTATATAACTACAGCAGTTTAATAAAACACATATAAGCATCTATCTTTTTTAATAATGCCAGTTAAATGAAGGCAGTTTCTAGTCAATTTTTCTGCCCCTATGTATCACAAAAAATTCTAAAAAAGTATAAAAAAAATTTTAGGTTTATTTTATGGTAAAAGAGAAAAAAATAAAATGTTACAAAGCATTTTTTAAATTGATCCTGACATCTGAGTATATTTATCTTTTATGGGAATCCCGGTGGGAGGAAATAGAAAAGCATCTAAAGTTCATTTCTTCAAGATCATAATAGTCTTGTTAATTGATCATGCACTATCTTCCTTCGTTCATTACCCATTCATTCATTGATTCAGCATAGTCTGAACTCCCACTGTATGTTAGATGTTGCAGCTTAATATTCAGACTCCTTTTCACCTGGCCCTGAACCCTGTTGTTATTTCTACTCAGGCACGGAAACTTCCTAACTTCTCTGCCAGGCCCTCTGCCTGCCTACCTCATCTTCACCTGAATTGGACTGGTATTAGGACTTCAAAGGCTCAGCAACCTGCAGGAGATAGGCAGGCTCAATTTTGGATCAAGTATCTTGTTCGACAGTCCCTGCTACTTATGCTTTCAGTCTTAGACTAATTCTCTGATAAATCAAGTTAACTTTTAAAGCAAATTTGTTTGATAAATCAAGTTTGGTTGTGCCTCTTACTTCTGCATTGAGCTGTCTGAATGCTCATTCATAGACGAACATACCACTGTTCATATTCCCATCTTTAGTTTTCTTTCTTTTGTCTGGGCCCAGAAGCATAGCCTTAAACAATTCTGGTTTTGCTCACTTGGCCTATATTTAATTTCTCAATTAAGCACGTAGTTGACACTGTGAAGAAGGGATAATATTGAGCTCTGCACATATTAAAAATGTGCATATTCTTTAACCATAAAGTCCTTAAATTCTAATATATGATGTTAAGAACAATATATAAGCAAGGGAGACTGTGCTAAATGCCCTAAGAGAGGAATTATATCCAGTTTGAGCAGGTCATAAAAACTTTCTACCGTAGGGGGAAATACTCTAAGTACATACATTCTGCACTGACAGGAAGTAGCGAGCTGAAATGGGAGACGGAAGGGATCATAACCCTAGGACGTTAAAATGATTGTAGTGCAAGGTACAAATAGATAATTAGCGGAGTAAGTGCCTAAACTCTTCCAAGGGAGTGTTCTAACCCCTTTATATAAACAGAGGTCATCCATACAAATATACGCTGTGGGTGCTTGATGGAACAAATAGACAGCAAATCAATAAAGACATAGAAAACTTAAATAACGCCATCGACCAAATTTCCCTAATTGAGATTTATAAAACACTCCACCCAGCAACAGCAGAATACACGTTCTTTTTAGGTAAACATGGAACATCATCAAGATAAATTGTATCTTGGGCCATAGAACAAGATCAATAAATTTTAAATGATTTAAATCATACAGAGTGTGTTTCCTGTACAAAATTGAATTAAATTAGAAATCAATAACAGAAAGATACCTGGAATATCTCCAAATATTTTGAAGTTCAAAAACACGTTTCAAATTACTCAAAAGTCAAAGAAGAAATCACAGGAGAATTGGAAATAATGTGGTTGGATAAAAGCAAAAAGTATCAACTATTGTGGGATAAAGTCCAACAAGATTGCATGATAGAAGGACAACACGTAAAAACAATCTTATTCCTATATATTAGCAATATACAATTGTACTAAAATTTAAAAAAAATCTACCCACCATAGCTCCAAAAATGGAAATGCTTAGGTAGAAATTTTTTAAAATGTGCAAAGTCTTTATGATGAAAACTACAAAATGCTAACAAAAGAAATCCAAGAAATCCTTCAATCATTATTGAAGTTTAATTTAATTAATTTAAGTTTAATGCAATTCCTGTGAAACTTCAGAAGTATATTTTGTAAATGTAGACAAGTAATTCAACTGTGTAAAACAAGGGGTCCTATTGTTGCAGTTATTGAAATAGCTGGGGCAAGGCCGTGCAGCTAACATGCCGACAATTAAAAGGGTTTCAATGCTGCATCCAAGTTTATGCTGGGTGCAGGGGTGATTCTGCATTCTATAACAGGCTGAAACTATTAGGACAGTGAGAATGATTCCCCAGTAGCGCTTGTTTTGTGGACCTAGTCTCTGCAGAGTGGGCCTGGGGAAACTGAGGACACAGTATCCCTCCTTTTGCTTTCTCATTTGCCAGGAGAGAGTTCCTTAATGTTTTCTTGGCTAACTTCACCCTTTTCTCTGTATCCCTTCTACACTATCAGATAGAAGATAAGACCTGTATCTAGCCCAGTTTGCAGGAAGCAAGAGCAAATGCCAATTGCATTATAACTACAGTTGCATAATCGCACGGAGTATTATCACGGGGTCTTCCTTTTCTCTTTTTAATTCTCTTGTTTCTAAAGCTCCAATTTAATAAATGCATTTGAGCATAGCTTTGGTAGAAATATCTACTCCACATGACCAGACTAATTCTCATGTCTTCATAGTTGACTACAGCTAGGAAGAGTCATGTCTGGACTTCTATGCCTGGGTAAGATATGACTTCTAGCAGAAATCATTCCTGACAGGAATAATCAAACTCTTGTCACATGACAGACAGATAAATGGTGTTAATGATATTGCTTAATATTTAGCCAGTCTTTCATGATTTTCAAATTGCTTTCATTTTATCCTGATTGCACATGAATGGAGACTGTACGTGATTTGCCTATAGTCATGTAAGTGGCAGAACTGGTTCGTAATCCTGACCCTCAGGTCTAACACTCTCCCCATAAACCCTTAGGAAGTAAAGTGTTATCACACAGTCCTATAAGCAATGTATAGTGTCGATACTGCAACAGATAAACAAGTTACCTGGGACTTTAGAAGATCCATTCATTTTGTATAGTTATTTTTCTTTGATTCCAATAGTTAATACGTTATTTTTTGCTTTATTTCGAAAAGGATTTGACATGGTGTGATCTTTTTGTCTGCTAGAAAAGTGTCAGATCTCAACTGAGTACCTTCCTCCTTCATGTCTGTATCTTCATCTCCTGCTTTGACATAAGGATAATTAGATATATATGTGGTCCCAAATTACAGCTTATAGAAAAATAAAATAATATACCTATAAATGTGATTTACAGTTACATTTGTATATTATTGTATTTGAACATAGGTGATAAATTTCCTCTAGCTAAAATGTTAGAGTTACATTGCAGGCAAAGACCATATTAGGAACTGAGAGGTTAATCACTTTTTTGCAATCTATCCATTCATAATTTCTCTGAGAAGCCACTCCAAAAGATACTCTAAATAGAATTTTTTAAATAGCTGTAGAATTTTGTCACACGAACCACTTTCTTCACAATGATCTTGAATGATGAAAACAACAAAAGTAGTCCCGTATAGGGAGAAGAGCAGGTGGAGAGTTTCTCCAGCTTCTTCCTTCTCTAAACCCTCCTGCTCCCACCTTTATTTAGTTTAGCATCCTCACATGCCGTCCCTTCATCTGACTCCATGTGTGTCCGCCATCTTGGTCCTCCTAGTCCTCCTCACTTGTCTCATGCTGCTTTGCCAGCCTCTTCTCCTGGCACTCCAACTACAGGAGCTGGGACACTCGTGAGTCACACACCCAGCTGCAGCCAGTTTACATTTTAGACTGATTTAAAGAAGAGCAATAATAAATACAAAATTGGCTTTCCTAGAAACTTCAATTGATGGGTTTCAAAGTCTTCTTTTCTGGGCAATGCATTGAGCAGTAAGAACAAATGGCAAAGTCAATGTAATCACTAAGTCAGTGGTTCACCAGGACAGTGGGCAGTACCACTCGCCAAGGGATGTTTTGGTAATTCACAGAGCATTTTTCCTTGTTTCAGTGATTCATGGGCACTGCTGGCACCAGGTGATGGGGGCCAGGCCTGCCATACATCTTGCTGAGTAGGGCAGTGCTGCACAGTGAAAACAATTTTTTTCTGTACCTCATGACTTCCAAATACCTGCATGCATATTCATGAAGTTGAAAGAAAAAGCCGGCTGATAATCTTTTTTAAATGTTTTTAGCCTAGAACCCAACTCCACATTAAAAATAAACATAATGCATTGTTTACAAAGTTTTAGTGTATACTGTTTTTCAGGAATGCAATTACTTTGTAAATCAAGGGAATATTTAACTAAATTTTTACCAAAAGTTTACCAGGAGTTGTTTACCATTGTAGAACGTTACCTCAGTGGCAGTAAGATCTCTAGCATTTGAGTCTCCTAGACAGCACAACTTAACAATTTGCATTTGTGGCGGTCATAGCCATGACAATTCCATATATGGGTGTGAGCCTCTAGCTCCATCGTTATGTCTCAGTGTATTTGGGCCTAAGCATTTATATTTTGAAAACCATTATTTTGTTACAAATTATTTACTCTCTATTTCTTTTTACATAACAATTAGGCCAATCTATTGATTTTTAAAATTATTATCTATTAATTTATTTCAATAGTAGATGGAGCTTTAAATATATTTGTTTTTTAAAGGAATCATTAGATCTCATAGAATTAAGAATTATTGAATGAAGTAATTAAGCAGACTAATACTGACTAATGGGTGCAAAATTGCAAGATAAGTTATTTAGCTGAACATAGGAAGTACTCATTAAATAAACCTGAAATCCAGATTTGTTAGGAATAATTGACACACTTATATGCATCAATTGATATTTGCATCGTTTGTAGAGGATGCTATGCATAAATGATAAAATAAAGTGGTATAAAAGTTAGCCTTATAATACACATGTCTAATAGGCGTATAAGTCATCCTTATCAAATTTCAGCTGTGCTGACCAGTCATGTAATGAAAATGGATGGCACTTGAATGAGAAAACAATTATGTGGCTATCTGAAGAAGGGTGGCCATACCCAAAGGATGAACAAAATACTTCAAGCAAAACTAACAGCAACATGATGAGCTAAGAAGTGACAGGCACAAGCACAAGCAGACCACGTTGGCTTGAAGCAAACAGAGTTGAGCTGCTTCACTGCCTCATTTAAACAGAAGCGTATGCTCAGCATGAAGCTAAGAGACAGCTTACAGAGCATCACACCCTGAAGGTAAAAGCTGCCGCTGAAACTCAAAGGACAGAATATATAGAAGGCATATTTATTTATTTTCACAATTTGTGAGGAAGGAATTGCCTAACATGAATCAACCTTTTCAGACCCACTCTTATGAACAGGCCTCAAGGTCAATAGCCCAATCACACAGTGCAGAAGATATTGCCATATTTATATGATTCAGTGGAATAGCTGAAGTGATTTTAACAGGACTATTGTGAATATGTCATTTGCATAAGTCTAAATAATTTGCTGGTTATGATTGTTCTTAAGAAAAATAGACATTTAAAACTAGTCACTCTAAAGCACATTTTTAATAGTACTGCCCTAGCGCCATATACTATATTCAATCCCAATTTCTGTTTTGGAAATTGTACCCAGATTGAGTACAGTTCCAAATCTAGGCCAAAAATCAGGGCTATCCAACTTTAAGTGATTCCATAAATATCTGTATCGCTTTTAAAGAAAGAGAAGCTGAATAGGAAAACAATGTTTTCTCACATAAAATCTAGGTTTTGTTTAAGGGAAATATTGAATCCAATGATAAAGTATAGTAAAAAAAATAATAGTATGTACTTCTTTATTGAAATGTTGGTAGTTTTAAATTCTTGACATAAATAATTGCTATGTTATATGTAAAACTACCAAGGAACAAAATAGAGGTCATAAAATATAAAGAATGATAGGACATATTTATAACCTCATAAAACAAACCAGCATTTTAATATCTTAAGCTGGCCACTTTACCATGTTTGTATTTGGGTCATGGCTACAGAGTTCTTGTCTCTGATTTGAACACATCGCATACGAGAGGCAAAAAGCACAAGGTGGATGGAGGGTACAAATGTCATTCTGTTTATGATCCTCATCTGTAGGTTGGTGACATTCTACCACACAACCAAGGTGATGATCTATCTTTATAGTCATCTGTAGGATCCTGCAGAAATTTTCCAACAGTATATTCAGATCCTAACAAATCAGTTTGTGATGCAAAAACAGCAGGTGAAAGTTAAGAAAAGTTACCGCAATATGGCGCTATAAATATAAAGTATGTGTGACTTCTTTCCAAACTTGGTTTAATGTATTTTTCACAGATGGTAGTTTTCTTTAAAAGCATTAATTAGTTCAGCGTTTCTGGGGTTTTATGGGTAGGAGGTGTGAGTAGCCATCGTGGCAGCAGTAAAATGCAGTGAGCCTTAATATATAATTCATTGTAATAATGGTGAGGAACACACACCAGGTGACATATTTTAATGGAATAGTAAATGAATGACCAAGGAAAGAGAGAACTTAAAGGTAGAAGCCATTAAATAAATGAAGTGGAGGTAAGAAAGTAGATTCATATACTATTCTGTAAAATTTTGCAGTATCAAATCATTCCTATGATATTTAATCTTTTCTGATCAACAGGATGATCAAAGTTCCATTAACTAGTTAGTTACAGATCAATAATGAGATCCTTTTAGGAGTAACGTCTCTTACAATCCAACTATTGTTTAGATAGATATTTCAGACATAAAATCATTTTTCTTGTTTAGAAAGCTAAGGTGCAAATAGAAAATAATTACTATTATTACCATTAAAGCATCTGCTTCTATTCACTAGATCTGAGACAGATCTGGCTGATTTGCTTACACATTCATGGGTGCTTTTGTTAAGTGCCCTCTATTCTGAATTATTCTCTCCATATACAGTTCCAGTATAAAGGAATATACTCTGTTTAAAGATATTAATGGAGCAAAATTATTTCAATAATCAGAACAGATCCAAACATAGACAATTGACTTAATCATACAATTTAAAGGTTATTATCAGGTCCTGCATGAGCCTGAATATTTATTTTCCCACCAGCTTACTATCTTACTTGTTTCTTGCCTTATATGGACTAAGATTCCTGAAATTAGAATAATTTCTGGAAGACGAATAAAGACAGAGCTTTATTGTGGTTCTTACGTAATATTTATTAAATTTAGAAAGTAACTATTAAAAATAGGCTCAAGTGGAATGGGCCCAGGAGAAATGGGAGGGAGTATGCTGGTTGAAAGGAAGGTTCGCGTGCATGCTTCTCATTTTGCTAGCCTGACCTAAGAATTATGAGGTGAAAAAGCCACTAAGTATAAATGTGTGTTAGAAACAGCAGCAAAACCCTTAGGGAGTTGATGAGCAGCATGGACCATTGCCATGTGCGTTTCCATAAAGGAGGAACCCAGGGAAGCCTCAAGGAAGCATAGGGTATCAGAGAAAGAAAATCCAGAGTTTGAAAGGGGCAGGGAGGTCCTCGTGTCATAGCATAGAAAAGACTGATTTCACGCCTCCTGACTTCTCTCTCTCCCTGCCATGAATAACATATACGGAATTGCTTTTCGTTATGTGATGAATATATTTATAACCGTTGAGTATGAATCTGCCTATGAAGCAGGTGTTCAAGAAATATTTTATTTCCTTGTTTTATAGAAGTCAAGATAATCTGGACTTGAGTCTCTCATCAATCTAGCTGGAAATTCTGCCTTATTCATTCTTAGTATGTTCCTCCCCTAGAGTGGTGCCAAAGTTCTAGGGCCTTATCCAGCTCGAGTCATCAAGAGCCTTTCCTAGTCATTGGCTATCAGCCTACTGCTGAGATGCCCAATGTCCCAGCTTCACACTGATGTCTGTTACTTTGGTGCCATACATTGAGTATTTTTGGACAAAGGCTAAGCCTTGGGCCCAGGACCCAGTCTCTCACAAGAACCGTGTGGCCTTTCCCTCTGAGATCTGGCCACCTTCTCTAAGCATTGCAGTGGAGTGATACAAAATTATTTCCTTCTCACAGAGCATGACAATCATATATACCCCCTTCCCACTGTCCCTCTTACTCGTTCTCCTTGTCCTTAAAAGTTTCCTCTCAGCTTCCCCATCCTTTGAGAGATAACTAGCTTGAGTTTAAAGTTTTACAAAAGATGAGAAACATCTTTGACTCAGGTAGTTTCAGCTCTCTGCTCATCCAACATCCCAGAGGCAAGGAATTGCAAGGCTGTCTCCCTGCAGAAACTGAGGGTTAGGGGGAAAACACCAGGCATATAAATGTAAATTAATATTTCAATAAATTATACTGTCATAGAGGAACAGCCTCATGCTTCGATATCACCAGGCACACTGCTGATAAAGAAATTCATTCCAAAATACGATCTTTAAACAAATACCTGACAGCTAAGTTCTGACAAAGAGTTTAGTCTGATTTGTTCATCGTTCATGTAACTATTTCAAAGACATGGAAATTAAATCATATTTAAGACACTGTACTTGACATATTGTGTTTATTGAAAATAATAAAATTATACAAAATCCACCCTGTCAGGACAATCTGGAATGTATATTTGGTCACTGTACTCAGTATACAGGGATATTGAATAAAGACGGTTATAACTTGGCCATTGACGCTCTCTTAAAATGAGATAAAGTAATGAGGAAGCTCACCTATAAAAGCTATTCCCAAGCTATTTGCCCTTTCTGTTTTTGTCTGTCTTTTCAAAATGTTTTTATAATTTTATATTCTTCTTTGGTGGGTAGAAAGCTCTGGAGTCTGGAAAAGAGGAGGACACCCTTTGGGTAAACAGGGAAGTTGGACTAATTGAAAAAAATGATTTGTATTTAAATTGTGTTTACCATTTCCAGTATTTTTATTTCTAGGGAGGACATTCATAAACAAATGTTTCCCGATCTGGGAAGTTTAAGCTGGGTTTAATTGTATTCCTTTTAGAGTTTTACATAACTTCTGCCAACGATCCCCATCTTTCACCCTTGCTTTCAGTTGTTACAGAATTTATTAACGAATAAGAAGAGAAGAAAATAGTAAGACACACCAGGGACAGGAATGAAAGCATACAGATAGTTCCATACCATTTGCCTTTAGATGTTGAAAATGACTGTATGTAAAGTATTACTATAAGACATTTCTTTTCAACTCAGAAGTGTTAGGCGTACATAGCAGGAAGATAGAGACGGTGGGGAGCTAAGTTTCCAAAAACTGACTTCTCATTTAACCATTTTGTATCAAGTCACTCTGGGCAGACGATGGTAGCTATAACAGGATAAATAAAGTCGCGAGAACGTTGTGTACTAAACATATTGTAGCGTAAGTGAAGGTCCCTTGATGGGCTTAAGGTATTTTCCCACATTTTCTTTACCAGTGGTTCTATCCTCATTCAAACATTTTAAAATGCTCATTTTTGCTGACGTAGGAGAGGAAGAAATTTTCCTCTACTCTTCCAGGTTCTTCTGGCCGGTGTAAGAGTAAAATTGACATGACGGAGATTAACAAGAGGAAATCAAATTTAATTGTGCACGCACAGGAACCCCACATATGAGAAAGGGTCAGAGACCCAACATACATAAGAGATGCAGAGACAAAAAGGTAAAATGAGGTACATACGCCACCTTGAGTTAAGGAATAGGATAGGGGCCCGAGGCTTTAGAGGGGAGGAGGTAACTCACAAAATGATAAGAAGAGCGTATGTTCAGGAATTAGAGGTTTATCCTGCCGTACAGATAGGTGATAAAAATTTACTTCTGGTAATAGCTCTTATTATGGGCAAGGCCCCCAATTTAAATTCTTTAAGGGAGAAGTTAAAGTTTCTCTTGGGCCTAGAGTTTCTCGATAGCCTTTAGCTCAAAATATTCCACATGCCAAAGTGGCGCATCTTGGGGAGGCCTGTTCTGAACCCCTTTGCTCACATATTAAAGTAACACAATAGAAAAATGGGACCCTCAGGTTGATACCATCAAAGATGGTGACATAGGACTTATCAGTTTAACATTTTCAAGAAGCCTTCATTTCTAAGAGTAAGCTTGTTAATTAAGATCAGAAGTTTAAGCTAACTAAATTCTACTTTTAGATGAGAAAATAAAAACTAAAATACTGATAGTTTCTATAGTTCCTTCAGGGGGAATTAATTCTTGGATCATTTGTGTTGATAATACAATCCCTTCTTTTTTAAGGTAATTGAAATCCACACGAAGCTTAGTAAGTTTGTTTTTAAGCAATATATTCAGTATTTTAAGATGAAGTGCATAGGGAAGGATATTGGATTGAGGATTAAGTATTGGGAAGCAATGGTGTCTCTTCACAGATTGTGCAGATCTGCAGTTGCGCCAATAATAACAATTATTTACTGAGTACCTACTCTGGACCCACTATGTGCTAACTGTACAGTCACGGAATAAGAGTCCTCAAGAGTGTACCACTTTAGGCAGGACTGACAGATGGGAGAGGACACAAGAACATAAGTAATTAAGCTAACTCCACCTCATGATTGGTGCTATGAGGGAAATAAACAGGGGGTGTGACAGATGGGTGTTGTGGGTCCCTTCAGCTTTCCACCCCCTTATGGTCAGAAGACACTGAGCTTTGAAAGAAAGCTCTGAACAAGAGAAAACAGCTGGATTGAAATCTCTTTTCTCCAACAATCCAGTCCCTGAGTAATCTAAGGATTTTCCCCCTCATTTTAGCCCTGCTTTCTCTCCTTTCTGGTTTGCTTACAGGGTTCCCTACTGTCCTAGAGCCAAGCTTTGTGGCTAGAGATCTTGCCTCTTGTCATTACCCTTCCCATCCCTGACAACTGCTTTCCAACTAAGATCTCTTTCATGGGGTTGACATGGAAAGGAAAAGAGGTATAAGACTCAAATGGATCAGTTTGGCTACTTGTGAGCATATTATGTAAAAATATTTTGTACAAAGAAGTTTGAATAGAAGGTTTCAGAAGTGGTTTTTGGATTTAAAGTATTTCATGTTTTGTCTGTTGATCAGCTTACAGTTAACAATGAAGTTGATCACAACTATCTTAAAAGCTAATTTATTTTCTTTTTAGTTTAAAGAATTTTTTTAAAGAAAGCTATGTTTCAAAATAACCCTGTTGACCTTTTTCTTTGCTATTTTTTTTTTTTTGAGGAAGATTAGCCTTGAGCTAACATTCTGCTGCCAATGCTCCTCCTTTTGCTGAAGAAGATGGGTCCTGAGCTAACCTCTGTGCCCATATTCTTCTATTTTGTGTATGGGACGTGTGCCACAGCATGGCTTGATGAGCAGTGTGTAGGTCTGCACCTGGGATTCCAACTGGAGAACCCTGGGCTGCTGAAGCAGAGCCCGTGAACCCAACCACTGCACCAGCGGGCTGGCCCCAACTCTGTTGACCTTTTTTGGATATAAAAAACAAGACATTTGATAGTTTTAAATCATAGAAGTTTTAGAAGCAAAAGTTCTTGAAAAACCCAATCTAACTGCAAAACATAAAGAAGCAGCCCCGTGTGATTGAGGAAGACGAGCTTCCACTCTTTCTTACTCCAGTATGAGACACAGGCACATGAAGGATTAGCTTTCCTCATTCCACATCATAAGGCACAGGTTCTAAAGCATAAGCAGCAGTGTTATTTAGTCTGTTAACTTTCAGAAACCCAGACTGTGGGGCCGGCCCAGTGGTGTAGTAGTTAAGTTTGTGCACTCCGCTTTGGTGGCCTGGGTTCCCAGGTTCGCATCCTGGGCACAGACCTACACACTGCTCATCAGGCCACACTGTGGCAGCATCCCACATACAAAATAGAGGAATATTGGCACAAATGTTAGCCCTGGGCCAACCTTCCTCACCTGAAAATTAAATAAAAATAAACCCAGACCACGAGAGTCAACTCAGCAATGTGACTGTTCACTTCTAGCTCTTTCTGTCATTTATAAAAAAAATATTCAGGGAAATAATAATATTTTGAATCAGTTTAGGGGCCAGACCAATGGTGTAGCGCTTAAGTTTGAGCACTCTGCTTCAGCTACCTGGGGTTCACCAGTTCCGATCCTGGATGTGGACCTGCACACTGCTCATCAAGCCATGCTGAGGCAGCGTCCCACTAGAAGGACTAGAAGGAACTACAACCAGGATAGACAACTATGTGCTGGCACTTTGTGGAGGGAAAAAAAAAAAAAGAGGAAGATTGGCAACAGATAGTAGCTCAGGGCCAATCTTCCTCAACAAACCCCTCCCCCACAAAAATGTTGAAACTTGGAAAAAATTAAATAAATCACTTTAGACTGTGTAATAGGTACCAAATTACCTAGAAGGTACGGATGGCAGGTAACAAATCTATGCTCTGAAAAGAAGAAAGAGTTTGAGTATTACTAAAGAAATAATTTGCCATTAACATCCATAAGAACCGAGGTACTTACATTCATTCTCACAATCATTCTCACTCTTATGGGTCACAGTGTGAAATGTGCTGTATTAAAAATTTTTTTGAAAATTAAAAAAATAAAATAAATGGTGCAAAGGAAATTCAAGGATGCAAAGGAATTCATTTCAATGTATACAAAGTATGATCGAATGATAAAAGGGGTTTTTAAAGAAATGTTTAAGTAATTAATATAAATTTGAAAGGTTAATATATTCTGGCTAATGTAAGGATATTAACATCAGTCAATGGTGTGCTTGTAAATTTGCTCTTAGAAAAATAAAAGCCTTGATATGTAGCATTTGCCAATTTCCGCGGTTTGAATACTCCCACCATGACAAATTTCAAGTTGCCTAGGTTCGTCATTGAATGTGGAATTAGGAAAAGACATGTACCATTGTCTTATGAACCAGTACAAGTCAACTACAATGTACCACTATATCCGGTCAGATAGCATTTGTTTTATCTAAATTAAAAGATGCTTCTAATCCATAAATGTTGATTTATCTGGCACTGTGGGGCATAGGTTAACATAAATTAGTTTTCTAGATAGTGAATGCTTCACCTCTAAGCACTGAAATATTTCAAATAGTAACTATTTCATAAAAATAAGTCTCTGAAGTGTATGCATTTTTCTACTTGCGGAGCATAATTTCATCAATGGCTGATGACCAAGGTCCCCCGTTAACATTATTATGCTGTGCAGAGAGGACATTAGTGCAGACAGTGGTTAAAAGTATATGGTCTTAAGCCAACTGTTTGGGGAAAAATCCGGTCTGCACCACTAACTACCTGTGTGATATTGAACGAGTTACCTAGATGCTGCGTACTTTGGTTTCCTTATCTATAAACTGGGTAAATTGTAAGTGCAGTTGGTTCTTGTTATTCAAGGTAGTTACGTTCTATAAATTCACTGCAAACACTGAATTAGTGAATATGGAATCACTGCCCCTAGGACAAATACAAGGTTAGTTTCCTACAAGCTGATTCTTCAATCGATCAATATATAACCCTGCTCTGTGAGTGTTTCTGTTTAAAGACACTTCATTTAATGTACACTATTGATTCATTAACATTGAACTCATGGTCAACAGCACTATAGCAGCTCATGCGTGAACAAGCCTTACCTAACACACTACTTTTGCCCTAAGTCATGTCACAGCTTTCTTTCACTTAGGAACACGAGATAACACTACACGTAGGGGCCATTTTAAACAGCAAAATCACCCCAAAAAGCACAAAAATGTGGCACTAAATAGACTGCAAAAAGGACACTGTTTACAGTATGAGAGCTGAAGGCAGAGCTTCGCCCGGTTTGACCACAGTGGGGAGTGTGCACATCACATGACTCAAATTTTTTGCCACTCTGTGCATACCCACATTTGGGAATGCCTGCAAAAGCATTGATTTGGGGTGTAAATAAAGGCTAGCGAGTAGGCAATTCCAAAATGTGGAATCTGCAAATAATGAGGGCCAATTGTACTTCGCAGTCTTAATGTACGCAAATTACTTAGAACAGTAAGGGCTCAATAGACGTCAGCTCAAATTACAACCTTAAAAGTAGGAAGTGTTGAAATGTAAGAGTTATTTGCTTTTGCCCTTTATAATTTGCCCCAGGTTGCCATTCAATATTTGGTCTTTTTATTTTATTGTTTCTGTTTTCCGGTTTACCACCATCTCTCTCTGTTATCAGCGTACTGTACTCCAGCCTCTTATCCCCTCCCTGCACCCATATCCTTTGCGCAAACAATTCAGTTGACTAAGAAGTCTGAGCGAGGACTTGAGGGTGCTCTGAACGAGTCCCCAGCTCTATTGTGGTTATTTTATTTATTCACCTTTTCCTTTCATTCCCAACATCCTGGATGCATTCCAAGTACTTGAGGTTGCCAGGAATCTGCCCTTTAAGTACGTGGAGTTTTATTACCATTTGGGGGTAATGCTGAGACTGTATGTTTATTGTCAAGGGTTTTGGCCCAGAACTTTCCTTCTCTGGGAGCTGTGACCTATTCATGATCCTTCCTGCGTGAGACACTCAGACCACTTCATAGATTACTATTTCACGATGGATTATGGTGAACTTTAAGATAGGGCTTGTGGCAGACTCCTTGTAGATTTTCTTTAAATATCACCCCCCCAACTAAATATTTAACTGAATACCATTATCGCAAAGAAAGAAACTATTGCATGATGAAGGATTTTGTGTTATTTGTGGTAATATAAAACAAACAGAAGGCTCTTATTATTAAAATGCTATTAACTTTTGAAGTCGAAATTTGGATGTCATTTGAGTACTTTGCCTTGCTGAGATGCAAATTCTGGTGGGTTTTTCAAATAGCTTATATATAAACTTTAAAAAATAAATCAAGGGATACAAGGAATCCCTAGCTGAACTTGGGTGTTATTAATTGCAATGTGAGGATTTAAAAAGATTTCACTGATGTTCATGTTAGATTCTTAGATTTAGGTTTTTCATAAAAAATTTTTATTGCACATATGTCCCATGATAAATTTTATCATTATATATTGGCTCAATTATATAAATACTATTTAAAATCCAGGTCTTACTGAGTGTTAACAAGATAATCAATTCTGATTCTCCTTTTCAAAACAAGGATAGATATTTTTGACACTTTTTCTTCATAATCATTTAGAAATATATTGCTGCTGCCTTTTTTTAAATGTTCCATAATTCCATTAACCACATTTTTTGATCTGTAAATTCATATAAGCTTGAAGTTTTAAAGATACAATTTCATATTCAATATTAATAGGGTTAAAATAAACACACTAAGGGAAATAAAAATCCCTAAGATTTAATGCTCCACAAAGGAAAACTACATGTTAAAATAATGTCCTCTTATGAGTTAACACATGTATGAGAAATGCATTTTAAATGATAATATATCTGCTCTAGAAGAGTAGATAACTTTGTTTTACAGAGAATTGGAAGTTCAGAGAAATATCCATCCTTCAGTTACTAGAATAATAAATTAAGTCAAGGGGGCGAGGAAAGAGAATAGAGGAAACAAAGGGAAATAAAATAGAGGAAAAAGGAAATAAAGGAGGTGAGTTAAGAAAGAGCTACTGCTTGTGAACTAACTCCTTCCTAAAAAAAGGATAGGAAAACAGCAGACAGGGCAACAGAGGGAAAATCGCATCAGGCTTTAGTGTTTATGTTTTGGATGAAAATATACAAATCATTTCCATCCCTTTCGGTGCTGTCATGCTCCATCACTTTAGTCCATTTTCACCTTGCAAGGGAATTCTGAATGCAACTTCCTTCTCTGGCAGCTAATTAATCTCTCACAAGCCTGCTCCTGCAGCTTGTCTGCCTGGAACACCCCACACCTGAAGCCAGTGACTCGTGAGCAGACGTCTTGCCCCGTGAGCAGTTCTTTCTTCCCTTAAGCTGTGTGAAGACCTGTCTTTTCCTTTACATTTAGGAAACTATGTGAGCTTTATCATTAAGGAATTGCTCCCTCTATCCCACCACCATAAATAAGTATACTCCCAAATAATTGAATTGGGTTTTTAATGACAACAGACAAAGCCTGAATATAAATTGTGAATGTGCACAGAATTTTACCAGTAATGTATACAATCTGTAAAGACACACATTAGTAGATTATACAAATTCTGTGCGTGTGTATTTGTTAGATCTTCATTGTGATGAAACAGATATACTCATATTTATAATACTGTTGCTTTTGCTTTAAGAGTATGATCAAATTTTGCAAACAGGAGACTTTTTAGTTTAGTTTAACAGAATTTGCAAAACCTGTATGTAAAAATTTTTTTAAAGTAAGAGTATAATTCTTTATAGGTTGAAAAATGCTTCAATTAAAAAAAGTAATAAAAATCCTATTCAGGTTTATTCTCTTTAATGAATACAGCCTTCTAAAACGTTATCACTAATGATCTACTTACAAATAGTAATTGTTAATTTTGTCACAGGTGGAACTCTATTTCAATAATAGCTCATAGGAAGTCAGAAATATTAGCCATAGTTTAATATTTTGCTGATGCTGATCACAGACATCTTTCTTTCTCTTTTTTTTTTAAGCAACTCTCTGTATTGCCTTTATTTTCTCTCCCTTATTTTTCTGTTAAATCATTTGTGGATTTTTGTTTGTCTATTTCTTTATGTTTCCTTTCCTTTTTATTTCCTTTTTAATTAAACATAAAAGACATCCCAGCAGCTATGTAACGTGTGCCTTTAGAAAGCAGAAGGTATATTTGTTAATAGTATAGCTATTCCAAGTATTAAAGATCCTCTGCCACCTGTGAAGATGCATGTTACTTGACTCATGCAATTATGAGAGACATACTTGATAAAAGAATAGGATCACTATAAATATTCAATTATTCACAGAAATATATATGGGTCACACTTTCTACCTTTTCACATGCGTAGTGATTTTTTTTTATTATTATTATCTGCTGGATGTTGTTAAAGGCAAATTGTTGGGAGTGTATTAGGTGGTCTTTATATAAAAGATAATGAATTCTATTTTAGTGATCAGTTTAATTACACATAGGCAAATCATTCTTGCCCTTTCAGGCTTGGTTTTATTCTTTGATAAGACAAGTCTACTTTGGTTTTGAACTTAATTCATGATCCTGACCCTTACGTTTATGGTAGGGCATTTCTGGAATCCCAACTGAAAGTCTGAGGTGTTCAGGGAAGTTTTTCCACTCTGGTTGGCATAAAAGTCCAGTGTTTTCTAGCAGTGCCTGGTCTATTGTATCACTTTTCAGCTTTCAACCACAGAGCAGGAAATCTCTGCTTAAGCCTTGTGGAATCTTATTCTGTAGAAATGCCATCTAGACGTTGGCCAACAATACAGTCAATCCTGACAAACTGCTGCCCTTCCAGTCTAGCTCCCTTTTGCAGGTACCTTATGCAGCAAATTCCAGGCACATCAGTGGCCCAGACTGTCCTCGCTGCCTCTTGACTCAGGGAGACTCCAGTTCTACGGGGTTCTACTGCTGTAGCAACAGCAGGGAAGCCCTTCCAAACAGAAGACTAGGAGGTCATGGAGCTCATGTTGAGTTTTCTCCTTCGCTCAAAGATTACCATCCTGTGCCGTGTTTAGTTCAGTGACAGACAATAATTGTCTTACATAATTTGTATAATTTTATAGCTATTTATTGTGGAAAGAGAATTACAGTACTGGTTACCCTGTCATGGTTAAAAGCACAAATCCTAACAAGGCATTTTTATTGCTAGATAAAGGAGATAAAGGAGACTGTCATAGTGAGGCAGGTGAGGGTGGTAAAGGAGGCAGGAGCCTTTAGAGCTAATATAGAGCCTGTGACTGAAGGGATTTTGCAAAAGCTACCTCCATACTTTGAAATACTGAAATGGAGGAGAGACGAACTTCAGAGATCAAGTCAGTAACACACGTGGGGAGAAGTCTTTGTGGAAGACAACGTCTGATTAGAAGTTAGAGATAACTTAAGCCCAATCTGCCTCCTTCTGCCAATAATCTTTAGCAAGTAGCTGTCCCCATACAAGGATAAGTCATAATAAAAAGAAACCAACCCAGAATTTATGAAGAATTGCAAAAATTGAAGAATATGTGAATATAAACCAAATTCCACTGAAAACATACAGTGCGTAGGAATTACCTAAGTAAAGTCATCACTAATTCAGGCAAAAAGAACTCGACATTTTCAAAGAAATTAGAGAAATGCTATGTTTTAAATTGATTTTAGATAATAAAATGAAACATCAAAAGAGTTAAAGCATTCCATTATGATTTTGTAAGACAATAGATAAAGATGAAAAGCAAGCACAGAAAGATTAGGAAATAAGTTAAATAGAAAACATACATAAAAGCTGTTGATTTCTCCTCCCCTGTCCCCCTGCCACACACACACACACACACACACACAAATAAAATAAACACAGTTGAGAATTGTAAAGAACAGGTGTGAAAAATGAAAAAAAAATGTAAGGATATAAGGGTTACAGAGAAAATGTCAAATGTAGAAGCAAATAAGACAAAATAAAACATAGCCAGTGTTCCTAAAGAAAAAACAAATGGAATAAATGAAAGAGAAAGAAATATAGATATAGTGGAAGAAACTCTCTTAGAATAAGAAAAGCCTAAGAATAATAGATGGAAAGAGCTATCAAATCATGCAGTGCTGATATTTCTGAACTTAAGTGTTTGCCAAGAAATGATAAAGGCTATTGAGCATAAAAAGCAAATCCCCCACTGAAGAAGTTGGGTGGGGAAGGCAGGAGAGATTAGGCTGGCCTCACACTTTGCCTGTGGTCCAAGATGGTGAAACATTTCTCCTCAAACATCTGAGGAGAAGAACTAACGACCCAAGATATTATAAGCAGTCGAAATTGCTCTTGAAGTACCGAATAATCAGAAAATGTATAAAAGTATGGATGCAGAGGATTAACTTAATTAGATATTCATTGACTGAACCCTAGGAGGACAGGGGATCCACTAAGCAACGATGGGATTTGTGATTACTAATCAAATATGTGTTATGATTTTTGACATCGTAGGATTAGCAACATGATTTCACAATATTAGAAGACGAGTAAAAGGAAAGTGGGAGGAATTATCAATGTATTCATTTCCTTATTTAATTATACTTTCTATAAGTGAAAATATAATTTTAAAAAACATGCTCAATTTTAATATCTTTCTTAATGTTAGGATACCTTTTAGAGAATAGTATCTAATAATAATAAAATATTTACTTGACTATTAAATCAAGTAATAGTCTTTACTTGATTTAATTCTACTTGTTTTGTTTTATGGTTAAGTCCTATATAATTTAATATTTTAATATAGTTATATTATAATTCTCATTTTTATGTAAAATCTCTCTGTCTCTTTCCATAGAGCTATATCTGGAACAATTACTCTAATAGTTAAAGATGATTATTTCAATATAGTGGGCTTTGGAATATAAACCTTTAAAGAAATTTTATATTTTGAAAATCACTAGAGAATAGGAGGCAAAACTTCTAAATAAAACAGTAATTCTTTAAAAATAAAATATAATAATTTATCTTTTGTTATTGACCATCTCAAAAACATTATGTCTTAAGTAAAATCCAAGCATACTTATAAATATATTTTCTTAAAGGGCCAGGTAGTAAATATTTTAGGCTTGTGAACCATGTGGTCTCTCTTATAACTATGCAATTCTGCTACTGTAATGGGAAAGCACAAGTAGACAAGTGTAAACAAATTGACATGTTCCAATAAAATATTATTTGCAAAAATAAGCAGCCAGCCCATGGGTCATGGTTTGCTGACCCATGATATAGATTGACATATCATCAACTTTAATGATCAAAATATTATTAGCCTGCCTCCGAAATATTGAGATAAAGAAACTAATACAAAGTGGCCCTAATGAATGAATTTATTGATTTTATTTCCCTGTTTCTGATATTAATTACTATAATACTTTGATACGGAAAGGCTCAATTAAGGGGAGTGTCGCTGAGTTACATACATATTCATATACGCATAAATCTTAATATCTCGACTTCTCAAAAATGCCGAAATTTAAGTAAGGAGGAACAAACTTGGCTCCAGACAGTTCTTAGATGCGATGTTCAGTCCGACGTCTCCCCTTCCCTTTTACATTTACAGCCTCGGTCAAAGAATCTCAGAATGTCGGGGCTGCATTGTCTCTCAGTGCATCAAATTAAGTAATTTCCTTCTCACAAGAAGGGAGCCTACTGCCACCGAGATTAAATAACTTGTCTATGGTTCCCCTCTAGTTCCTGTCAAAGTTAGGACTGGAACCCAGTCTCCCAGCTCCACTTGCAGCATTTTTCCCACTCCACCATACTGTCGCAAATGGCATGGCTCAAGCCAGAGAAGAACCAGTCGATCAGAGCTTAACTAACTGGTTAGCATATTAGAAGTGTACTTACATTCACTCCTCTGTTCTCAGCATTATCAGTTATCCTGCTTCTACTCTTTCTCTATTTTTAAAATAGGTTTATAAATAAAGTTAATTAAAAGCAACCAAACAGTACAAATGAGGAGTGATACTGCTGTGTGTCTACCCTGTTTCATTAAGAAACAGCTGTTTCATAAAATGGCAAAACGTCAGTTGTCTTTCCTTCTCAGTTCTTGATAATTGTTTAGATCAGTAGTTCTTAAATGTTAGCATGCATCAGAATCATCTAGAGAGCTGGTTGAAACACAGATTGTTGGGCTCCAACCTCAGAGTTTCAGATTCAGTGGGTTTAGGATGAGGCCTGAGAATTAGCATTTCGACATGTTCTCAAGTGATGCTGAGGCTGCTGGCCTGGGTAAAACACTGAGAACCACTGGTTTCTATTCTTGTCCTAAAGGCAAATTGTAATCACCAGAAGAGATGTTAATTCCCACTAATGGGCAGGTTCCATCTCAGACCAACGGAAATAGAATGTCTGGCCTTGAGGCTAGGTGCTAAAAGTATCTCAAGTGATTCTAATACTCAGCCAACACTGAGAAAAAAAGAGAAACAGAATGACAAAGTTTGCCTGGTCTTAACACCCTAGTGAAATGTTTTCATCTGTCAGTATGTTCCTTTATTAGATGGGGGCAATTTTTATGTAGTCATTTCATGATAAGGAATAAATGAGATAGTATCAAGACGGCTTTGCCAACTGACTATAAATTGAAGGTAATTTAGTCAATGTTATGCTACTAATTCTATAAAGTGCTTAAAACACAAGATGGTTGCAGAATTTTTCCTTTTAAAATGTTGTTCTTGTACATTTTTGCTGTTTATGCCTCAGATACTTAAGTTATCTTTGTTAGCATTATGCAGACAGCATAAGAAACATTTAGGTGCTAACTCCTAAAACTTTAACTCTTAATTTCTCTCTGTACAGTGAAAGATGCAGATGCACGTTGTATGGACACACAGATTCCGTGAACAGCATTGAATTTTTTCCTTACTCGAACACTCTTCTCACGGGTTCTGCAGATAAGACCTTGTCTGTATGGGATGCAAGAACGGTAAGCAAATCATCAACCCTTTTTCCAGGTTTTGATAAATCTAGTCACTCTTCAGGTCCTGGGTGCAATGTGTAAAGTAATTGCATAAGGCCATGTTGGAAACAGAACATGCTAAGTTCCTGTTTACAAGATCCTGTCTATGTACTCTAATCTACCTGCCTTCTAAACGTAAGGACTATAAGAACAATGTCATTACTTTATTAAACATTAATTCAACAATTATTTATTGAGATGGAAACTCTGCGGGTACAGGAAATTTGAAAGGGAAACACATAAAGCCTCTCCTTAAGGACCATGTAGTTTGGAAAGGAAGGAGAAATAAGAGATTATTTTAATGGCATGAGGTATGTGTTAAAATGGGCAAATGTTCAAAGTACAAGGAAAAATCAAGAAGGAGAAGCCTTGGCTGCATGGAACAGTGTGGATGGCTTCCAAGAGGAGGCTATGCTTTGATGAAGATAATGAAGTAAACAAGGACTCTAGGAGACTGTACAAGAAAGAAGAAATATCCATAGTTTCTGGCTCTTGGGTCAGTAAAGAAATTCAACTTGTAATTTCTTCCATTTATCTTCCCATATACAACATGTGATAGACATCAGTAAAGGAATACGGTGATGAACATGCAAATGGTGTAAACAGAGACCCAAGTTCAGTGTGGAAGGCCCTATTTGGTCCTCAGAGGCAAATTTATTTAGGATGAATAGAGGGCAAGGAGTCCTCAAGTTCACATATTATAGAAAAAAATCTAACGGTAGAGCAACAAATGTCTGAGACATCAACTTCTCATGTTGCGGAGATTCAGACAGACTTCTGAGGAAGCAGACATCAAGGGACATTGTGGGAAAAGTGTATCAGACATAACTTAAAAATGAAATCAGAATGATTTGTTGTTGGGTGCAAAGCTCTCACGAACTCCTTGTTTTAGAGTAGCTTAGACCCTGATGCAGCGGAGTTCACTCCTGCCAATGGAGCATCAACGGAAAAGCAAGATTTTCAACACATTTAGCCGAAATACTTAGATGTGAAGTGCATATAAAAGCAAGTGGTAAAGAAAAACCCATAAAGAAAATATTAATTTAGCAGTGACCTAATTTTATGTTCATTTTCTTTTCGTTTCAGTTTTTTCCCCCTTTCTCTCAAAGTGCAGTAACTGAATGTTCTCAGAAATGTGTGTCTCTTGTTTGCTTTCTGTCATGTGAAAAACTGAAGCACCAATGCTTGGAAGTCAAACTGCTCTTATTAAGAGATGTCGCCTCTCATACATGTGCCATAAATGCACGGAGTGGTTTGTTGATGGTGACCTTCCTACCTAATGTTGCAAGCTCTTTGTGTGCTCTTCTCATTCCCCATAGCATCTCTGAGAACAAGAGAGGAGGGGTTAGCACAGCACAGGGCCTGCAGCCCACGACAGCATAGCACACGGATTAAATGTATGCCCATAGAAAGGCTGTGAATCCCAGAAGTATTTCTGTAATCAATGTAATTATATATTTTTAATTGACTTAATGGCAAATTAAAATTTATATTATTAATATTATTATTGTAATTTTATTATTACTATACATGCTAGCTTTATATTCATTAATACTAGAAGAAGTCTCTAAAAAGTTTTGGTATGAATGAAATGCTATTCACAAATAATGCCAAATGCATCAATGATTAGAAATAAAGTTCATTTAATGTTTGTTTATCTTCTGAAAATATTTTTAAGCCAGATGGTAAAAAATATGTATTTAGATTGGTTTCCATGTAATGTAGATTTAGCATGTAAAATAAGAGGAAATTCACTTAATTTAGGTTGTTAATAATTAGATAATGCAGGTTGTTAACTAAAATATTGATATAAAATTCTACAAATAATATATGACAACTACTCTAGAATTCACGGAATCATTTCATTTACGTTGCATTAGGCAGTTCTAATGATTTTGTTTCAGATCTACCTCATTTATTTAAAACAGAAAACAAAAAACCTTGAAATAACCAGATTTTTAAAAATTCATATCATATATGTAGCTTTAAAAGGGTACATGTTACATGTTGTTTGTATAATTTGGAATTACCGTCTCTTTTATATCTCAATGGTTCATGAAGGAATTAAAAATTAATGTATTTTTGTAGCTGATATTATGAGATATGGAAAAGGCTACCAGGGTGGCTATAGTTTTCTCTATGTAATAGTGAAAACTGCACAACATATTGATGTGGATGACGTTATTTGACTTGTAACGTCAACTGTGTGTGTAGCGTGCCGGTAATCTTCTTCTTTATAATTTTAGATTATGTTAATTCCTTGATAAAGGATAAACTGTCAGGTTACACGGAAAGTCTGAACTAAAAGAAGATGAATGACTTCTTTCTCTTCTTAGTAAAGTAAGAACAGTACATTTTGTCACCTCAGTGTGACCAATTAGTATTGAGACATTCTCTAAAATATTTTTTGACTAAACTTGAAAACGACCAGTGGATTATATTCCTATAAATTAGTTTTAAACCTCTTTCCCCCATTCCTAAACAGATACTAGTCTTAAATCACTAACGTGATATAACAGCTTATTGTCAAAGATAATGACTGTGGAGACCTCTAAGTCAGTCTCTGAATCAGCTGGACAGATCAGCTCTGAATTCTGTGGGAGATGACGAGAGGGATATAAATCTTTCTAATTACCAAACAAGGCTATTAAATAGCTCGCCGTTCAGAAACTCATGGAATCACTCTGTTTTTATACGTCTACATGCAGAGTATTTTTCCTCAAAGTTGTGAAACAGTAAAATTATTTTATTGAAATTGAAAAATAAGATTGTAATATTGCCAGAAAATGATGTATAAAATAGTATATTTAATGAAAACTTATAATGCTCTCTCAAAAAGTGACATGAAAAATCTCAATATACATCAGTGATTTGGAAGCCCATTTAAAATAAATGCAATGAGAATATTAGTCATTCACAAGTCAAATGAAAACATTAAGGGTTTTGAATTTTTTTTTAAAGAATGTGCTCACCGTACAGTAAAACATAGAATAGGATGAGTAATACATCTGTGAGTTGTTCAGAGCTGGGCTGGCAGTGGTCAGAGTTGCTGACATTTGTCTCTTGCAATGAATCAGACACAGAAGGTTCACGGCCTGGACTGCCTTTGTTGGCTGTGCCTTGCTCCCTAGACTAACTGCAGGCTCTCGTCCAGCGCTCAGTGTTGTTCTGGCTTAGCTTTAACCGAAAGATCCAGTAAATGATCACTGTGAGTGTCTATAAAGTGAAGAAACGAAAACCCACCAAAAAAGTTAAACCCTTGGACCCTGTCTGGTACCTAACCCATTGTCGACTCCATATTTCATGCTGCACCCCGCGCGGGCTTTTTGGCTTCCCCAGATGGGATCTGCTGAATTCTCAGAGGAGCCGGACATTATTCAGAATCCAGAATGTGGAAACAAGGGAAAAGGTTGCATCTTCTCTCTCTAGATTTTATTCCTCAGCCACATTCAACTTATTAAAACCTAATTGCAGATCTTTGTACCAGGCAACATCCCAGGTTTTGGATTGTTGACTGTAACAGAGTCCCTACCCTCAATGAACACAGTCTATTAGGGAATAGACACAAAGGTAAATTATCTTTAAATACTATGGTAATTGCTGTATATGCACTATAACTGTAGCTTTGGCTTTTTCTGCCAAAGCTCACTGTTCCACAAGGTGATTTTATGACTAACACTTATTGAATACCTATATATGTTACATACGTATATATTGAATACCTACTTAGAACATCTATGCAATACTTACTAGAATTGCTATTATTATGTGTGCTAGGAATTGAAAAAGCAAAGGCTGAGAAGAGTACAAGAAGTTGCCCAAGATCAGCTCACAGGTTGGTGGCAGAGCCAGGAAGCTGGCTGACTGTCCAATCTCAATTCCATATTGTTATTGTATGGCCTCTAATTTTTGCCAGTTCTCACTGAAAAAATAGTAGAGTGTTAAAACGACGTTTCAGTGAGAAAAGATGATTCAATATGCTTATATTTTCAAAAGTCTTGGTTTACCACTGTAATTCAGTGATTCACAAGTCGGATCTATGCTGGAATTTAGCAACTATCAGAGCTGCAAATTATCCCTCATGAAGATACAAAACTCTAAAGGGAAAAAGTGCATCATGATCTGTAGCTATCAATTTGGATACTGGATTTTCAAATGCATCCACCACTTATGCAAAGATATTTTTGTTAAAATTTTGCTAGGCATTTCTCTCATCCTGAAGTGAGTCAGTTGGTCTTGTAAACTAATTGGAAGTTTCCAAATGCTCTAAAACAAAGTAGAAAAGTCTGTTCCATACAGCAAGTTTGTTTCGAAAAATTTGTTGTTGTTCACTGCTAAAATGTCACCTTTACTTTGATGAGATGATTAACTATTATTATTTTCAAAAATGTCTACTATAGCACTTGGTTGACAAATGTTTGTCATCACATAAAAGGACAACAAATTAGGAATACTTGTATTTTGGGGAAAAAAGCATAACTTATCTTTAAGGTCAACTTTTTAAAAGATGTTTTGCTAAAATGTAACAGTGAAGTTCTATGGGGGTCTGACACATTTTCCTGGTTATTCTCTGATTCATTACAAAAGACGGTGAAGATTCTAACCATCAAAGGACTGGTTTGCATAAAATTAAGCAACTTACAAATATCCAAAGTGCTTCAAACTGAAATAATACATTGCAATACACAAAGCAAACCTCACTTCAATTTTTCCCCATATAATGTGATCCACCTGGCTTTGGAGCCTTCGATTGAAAGACCTTTATATTGCACAGATCCTATGCAAAGCTTACTGCTCCCTCACTAAATAAATGTCAGCTACCATCAGTTATTAAAGGCACTATCCGCTAACCATGTGAAATTAGCCAATATATACAATTATCCTTCTTTTGAAAAACCTTTCCCTTTGCTATTTCTGCTAGCTAATGTGCCTTTACCCCCTTCAGATGGAG
Organism: Equus quagga; assembly: GCF_021613505.1. Classification (NCBI taxonomy): domain Eukaryota; kingdom Metazoa; phylum Chordata; class Mammalia; order Perissodactyla; family Equidae; genus Equus; species Equus quagga. The sequence goes on along the minus strand of NC_060283.1, from coordinate 54,838,662 downwards.
CGTTTGCTCCTATTCTTAAAGACTTACTTCTCCTTCCCGAAAAAGCTCTCCACGTTTGCCCCTCTGGATTAGGTGTTCCAAGAGGTAACCAAGAAAATTTATGCCACGTAGAACTTTGCCAATTTTTTGGTAAAGTGCTTAAAATGTTGAACTTGAGAAGTGAGACATTTTTTTTTTCCCACAAAAAGACAAACCTTATCAATTTACTGACTTTTTATATAATAACTAATGGCTTCAGTAATGTGGTACAAGCAGATATATTTGAGAAATAAATGAATTTAGTTGTGTTTCTATAGAATATTCGGCTTACATTCTATATTATCTTGTATATGTCAGACAGTATAGCACAGCAACAGCATGCAGCCATTCTGCCTGGATTCAAACCCAAATTCTGCTGCTTATTAGCAATATGGCCTTGGCCATAATTGTCTAAAACCTTTGGGCCTCAGTTTCCTCATTTGTAAACTGTAGATAGTAGTAGCTGCTATCACATAAGGGTGAAAATGGGGATTAAATGGTTACTCATATGACGTGCTTAAAGGTTTCCTGATACACACATGAACTGAATACGTTTTAGATATCCTTATGGCAGCCGTCATATCATATACTTGTTTGCCTACTAATATTTCTCTATCATGAAACTCTGAGCTTTCTTCTCTACTTTCGCAATGATTGGCATAGTGTTTGCTCAATGGATGTTGACAATGGCAGGAAAGAAGGGAGGGAGAGACCATAAGTCAGCTATTTTGCTTTTTGTGTAGAAAAACATTTTATCTGAAAAATCCGCTGTTTTCTAAAAGTTAAAAATAAGCATTTTAATACATAATAAAATGATCATATGGTAAATGGTAATCAATTTAATATGTTATGAGGTTTCAAAAGATTAACTCATAAAATGCTGAATTTCTTTATATATCTCATTTATGCCACATAAAATCTTTGCATATATCACAAATACCATTACTCTTTTTCTCTTATCCATTGCCATTAATATAAGTAGCATTACAATGGCCAACAGTAGGAAGACTATTTTTTTTACTGGGTATTAGGCTTTGAAAAAATGTCATAATTCAATAATGGAAACAATGATTATTAATTACTATGTGTTTCTAACTGAAACACACAGATAGATTAGTTTTATGAGATTATCCCGATTCTGTAAGAGAAGTAATTCCTTCATGCTTAATGCAGTTTATTTAAATTTAATCCAATAAAGATGGAAACTTTTGATGTCAGAGAGCATAAGAATAAGCAAAATCACTAACCAGTTGTTTACGATAACTTGAATATTCTTGATAACACTTCACTCTTGTCCTGGTTAAGACACCCCTTTACACTGCCTTTTATGTTGAATTGTATGCATTGGATTCAGTTCTAGGATTGGAGAGAACAATCCAAAAGAAAACTACCAGCTATCAAAAACCCATCCTTTGAATAAAAATAACATGGGCTAAATCTTCTCAAAAAATTTTCCCATGTGCTTGCCCAATTTTTATTCTATTGCCAAAATGGGTTCTTTGTATCAATTTGAGAGTATTTATATTATTAAGAGAGAAATGATCATCTGGGAGGGTATGAAATTTAGATACAACAGATATAGACAATTCAGTTCCCCTTATGTTTTTTAATAATAGCTGTAATGAAAATAGCTAGTATTTATTCTGTCAGCCCTTTAGACACAAGAATATATTTAATCATCACAAACAATATTGCAAGTTAGAGAATATTTTCTTCATATTAAAGACAAAGAAACTGAAGATCAGAGATGTTAAATCACTTTTTTAAAGGACTACAATTATAAGTGGTGGTCTTGAGATGGCAGCCCTGTTCCTTCTACCATCAAAGCCCAGGTCCCTGTACCACCACATGCTCTATCAACATGACATTAAATAACACCTGATCGTCAAACGGTATTTGTATGCCTTTCTCTATGACACTGAGTTTGATACTCTTCCAAATGAAATGAAAACCCTCTGAGTCTAATTCCATTTCGCCACCTTGCCCCCTTTATCATAATATATGTTCTTAGAGAAGGGTTAAGCGTTTATGGCAAAACATAATTATTTAGTTTAATATCTTTGCAAGAATCATATAATACATTCCAAAGTTAAACAGAAACGATTTTTCATTCTGTCTTTTGAATAATATAAATGACTGTTCCTTACTTTTATTCAGATTGCCAGTGAAATTATATGGATAGATGATTGGTGGGAAGTTAAAACCAAAGGAGAGGCATAGACATCACCTTTTTAAATGTGACAGAACATAAATGTCTCTTGGCAAAAGTAAATTTTGGGGCCTATTTGAATTGAATAAGATATAGGATTATCATGTAGAAATATCGATGCTACTTTAATCACAGAATGTGTTTTACCAAGAGGAAACCCCAGTCCTTTGCCTCCAGCCCTTTTTTTCCTTAAATATAATGTAGAGAAAATAGAGACTTTGAAGTCAGATGGAATGGAGTCTGAATCCAGGTTCTGTCAATAACTTTAAAGTTCAGCATTCTCTTTGTAAGTGGAAATAATAATTAAATCACAGTGTTAGCACTGAGAGTATATATTTGGAAATAACAAACAGTTATTTTTCCCTTTACTGGTAGCTGAGAAAGCTAGTGGTAAGTCTTCTCATGATTTGTAGTTCTGTCTTTTTGGTTGATGCGTTAAATGATGCTTGATGAAATTGAACAATTCTAATGCAGATTGCTTCACCCAGAGTTGTGTCTGTTACTGTCACTTTCAAGAACTCAGTGACTGTAATTCATTGCAGCAATTTGTAATTCCACTGTCCGTAGAGTGTTTGTTTGACCTATCTTGCTTGTAGTCCCCTAAATTCAGTTCAACATATAGAAATTACTTAGGAATAATCTTGTCACTTGTTATTTATTCTTTTATATATTCAACCCATTAAAACTTCAGTGGTGATGGTTTGGCTGTACTTCAAGACAGTCTTAACTTTGAATTCATTGTAGCACTCCATGTTAATTATAATGTTTAGGTATCTTTGATGAAACTAGAAATTAAATGCAGCATTTTTGGCAAGTGTTTCTGGCATCCAACTGCAGTTCTGATCAGTGTAAGGTAAAACGGCACCTCTTGTTATGTTAAGTAGATCTGCAGCACCTGAAAACTATTGACAATTAAAGTACGTTTCTAATTGGATACTCATGAACGCTCCATATACTCATTTCTTTGATCATTTATTATACTCAAGCCTCTATTTTAATAAAGAAAATACTGGAAAAGAAAGACAAGCTGCCTTGTGTACACTCCTTTCCTCACTGCATAACAGATTACCTGGATTTTCAGCAAACTGAAGAAAATCAGACACATCGGTTTGTGACAGTTGTTTCTTCTACGTTTGAAAGCAAAGAATCTCAAATTTAGTTAACATAATAAAATTATAAGTTTCTGTAAAAGATATACTGAAATGGTCATTTCGGTTGTTCAGTTGTTTGACTATCCAACATCCAAGAAATATTCTCCCTTGAGGGGAAAACCAACAATGTATGAAACTCGATGGGAAGTAGGGCTGAAAAGTTCTAGGATTTTTTGTTGTTGTTCTATTTTGTTTGTTTTTGTGGTTTCCGGGAAGTTAGCAGACAGGCATGCCCACCTAGAACTTTGAATTTAGGGGGAGTAATGCAAAGACAGAAGACCAAGTAGGAAATTTTTTGTGGTTATAGTATTACTGAGTCCACATTTACCAAAGGCAGTGTTCTCACCAGACTGTTCCTGATAGGAACGTTTACCTTGACTTAATTTCCCTTTGTTCTTGGACTTTTTCCAAACCTTCTAAAATTTCTCACTATTTTTTTTTAAGGGAGTGATGGTTAGCAAAGCAAGTTTCTGTTGCTTACATTCATGAACCCTGAAGGATACACACATCAAAACTCAAATGGTACTAAATGATTAAGGCTGATCTATCAGATGCTGAGCGAATGCAATAAGAAAGCATAAATCAACCACAAACAGGGACCCATATACAACATTATTAATAAAGATTTATGAGCCAAAGAAAAACACTTAATACTTAATTATGTGTATGTATGTATTTTCATCCTAAATCACTCACGGGTCAAAGAGTAACAAATTCTTAAAACAAAAACGAGGAGTTCATAATAAAATTTATGAGCTCCAATCACAAATGTACTTAGAAGAAAAGTCATAGTCTTAAATGCTTTCATTAGTGCCCAAGAAAGCCTAAAAATAAACAATTACTTCACAATACAATGAAATTAACTAAAATAGGAACAAATAGAAAATAATAAAGATTAAAGCTTAATTTAATGGGGGAGGAGAAAGTAAAATTTGTTGACGCAAAACGTATTTCTTTGGAAAAGAATTACAAACCATACTTCTACCTGCCTTGTCTTTACCTCAGTATTATTTATCATCTTATAATTTATACTATTTCAATAATGTATAACTACATATAAATGTGTGTATGTGTAGAGAGAGAAAGAGATGAAAAGATAATTATGTCCAATAATCTATGTGGAGAATCCTGAAGGACTAAGTACCAACTCAGAGTTTTAGAACTAATTGTCACAAAGGTAGTCCAGTAAAATTAAATGAAAAAATCAGTAGCTTTCCTCTCTGCTGGGAATGTAAAAGTTAAAAATGCAAATTAACATCAGCAAAAAATATACTATGTAAATAAATATTTTGTATAATATATAATAATAAAGCCATAATAATGACAACGAGAGTTGTAAATAAATATGGACACACGTGTAACGGCATGGCAAGATCTATGATTAAAAGAGACAAACATATCACTTAACTTCTATATAAAGTAATGTACATGCTTAATGCAATTCCAAGGAAGATCCTGATATTGTTTTTGCTTTGGGTGTTTTTGAAAACTGGCAGTGATTCTAACCTTTCTATCTGAAAGAACAATTAATAAAATTGAAAAAAAAAACATTGATAAGGAAAACTAGGTTCCTAGGTATTAAAGTAGAATTTAAAGTTACTGTAAAATAAAACATTATAAAACGGAAGAAAGATTGATAACTCAGTGAAATAGGATATAGAGCCATGAAACTGGTCCTAACTGTGTAGTGTGCAACAAACTCTTGATTTCAAAGGGAAGCTTGTATCTTTGCGAGGCATCATTTGCAGCTCTGATAGTTGCGAAGTTCAAACATAGATCCCTCTTGTGAATCACTGAATTGCAGTGTTAAACTAAGACTTTTAAAAATATAAGCATATCAAATCATCTTTTCTCGTTGAAATGTCATTCTAACACTATTCTAATTTTTCCTTAAGAACCAACAAAAATTAGAGGCTGTAAAATAACTATGTAGAATGGAGGTTGGAGAGTCAGCCTGCTTCCTGACTCTGCCACCAAGCGGTTGGCTGATCTTGGGCAACTTGGTTTACTTTTCTAAGCCTTTGTTTGTTCAATTCCTAATATAGGTAAATAATAGTAATTATTTATTTATAGGGTATTACATTATACTATAAGCTATATAAACTATATATAAAGTATTAATAATATTTATAGTAATTACTGTAATATAATAGTAATTATAAATAGCACAAAACAGTAAGCGTTACGTAGATGTGATAGGTAAAGTGATGGTACATCGTAGGTATTCAGCTTTTCCCCATTTTGGTCTCTTGTCGCCGAGTCTCAGATCCCCGTCTGCCTAAATGCTGTGTATCTTTGGACTTTGGATAGCTGGTTAAAGTTCCATCTTCTTCGGGGCTGGCCCCGTGGCCGAGTGGTTAAGTTCGCGCGCTCCGCTGCAGGCGGCCCAGTGTTTCGTTGGTTCGAATCCTGGGCGCGGACATGACACTGCTCATCAAACCACGCTGAGGTGGCGTCCTACATGCCACAACTAGAAGGACCCACAACGAAGAATATACAACTATGTACCGGGGGGGGGGGCTTTGGGGAGAAAAAGGAAAAAATAAAATCTTTAAAAAAAAAAAAAAGTTCCATCTTCTTCAAAGAATCTTTATGCCATTGTTCAATCAATTTTTGCTTTTTAATCTTTTTTTATTTCCTTATTACACAAGCAAAATATTGTTAAATGTAAAAAAAGTGGACTTTTCAAGAAAATACTGGAAGATCTACCCTAAAGATAACTAATAATAAAATTCTAATACTATAACCTTTCAGATTTTTATACACTATAGATATTTTTATTAAAATTCCTGTATTTATAATTGTAACATTGTGCTATACCTAGTATTTTACATAAGCTAATTTTTCATTCAGTAATATATCTTGAATATTTTATATATTATTATATATATATTTTCATTATCAATGTATCATTGTATAGATGCATCACTGCTGGTTTGGACAATCTCTTACTAATGGATATTTGGATTATTTCTTAAATATTTGATACTCCCAACGACAGGGCAGAAATCCTTACAGGTGCCTTTTGTCACACTTATCAATGCAGTTCACTGAGATACAGTTAGAGGTGGTGTAATCTACATTCTAAAAAAGCATTTAAATATTATGGACAAAGGCTCAGTAAGACATTGAACATACCTACTAATGTACTCCCTCTGGCAATCCACGAGTGTACCCAATTTCCCACACACTCGTCACTTTGGTTTTGGCAATTGAAATAGGTTAAAATTGTCTTGTCAATATTTTAATATATAATTATTAAGGCTGTTGAAATGTTTTATATATTTATTAAGCATATGTTTGATATGCAGGCTACCATTGACATTAATTTCTGTGTAATCTTTAATTGACATTTAAATTATTTGACATAGAAATTGGAAAATTTTTTAAAATTTAGTTACATTAACTGGTTTCTTTATTTTAAATGCAAAGTAGTTAAATTTGGGGGCTAAATTTCACTTATTTAATATTTTCTTTCTTTGTCTTGGGAAATTAGTGCTTCTTAGAATTTATTGTGATTCTTCTAATGGTACAATTCGTGATTAAGTGTATTCTTTTAGTTAACTTATTATAATATGTAAATACATATATTTGTTTTAATATCATCCTCCGGTTTTCCTTCTTTCTTCCCAGCTGTACTCTGGGATTTGTGGCATCCGTCGGTGGTTAGATGATAGTGTGAGATGGGAGGAAGTTAGTGCATGCTATTGTACCTAAATCACTCTACTTCAGTTTTCAGATTGCACTGAACCAGTCGTGTCTTCCCCATATTTTCTGTAGTTATTCTCTGGGGTTTGCAGTATCTGATGGAAAGTGGTGGGCAGTTTGTAAGGAACACAGACAGAATGCTAAGGAGTGTATTGTGTATCTTGCCTCAGCTCGTGGGATTTCAACCACACTGCTGTCAGAGTCTTAGTTCACAGAGGCCACAGGGCTCAGGGTCAGTGGGCAGGTGGTGGGACATGTAGGAAATACCTTCTCTGCCTTTTCACACTCAATCACTTTCTATGAAGTAAAGCCATAGCCTGACGTGCTAAAGCCTGAATAGGATTCTCAGCTCAAGAAAATTAAGAATTAGGTTGTCCATCAGTATTTTTTAATGTGTTTGCATGCGTTAGTCTCTTCCTACATCTTTGTGGATACTGTATATATCCTGATACCCAGTTACAATTTCATATCAAGTGCCTCAACCAAGATTTTAATTTTAATGTGCATTTTTCAAAATTTTAATGTTAATTAAGTAAAATAATGTTTTATTTAATATTCTTAAGTAAGAATCCTCTATATCTCTGATACAGTGGAATTGAAATCAGTTAATCTGGGATCCTGAATAGCTTCACTATTTCTAAATTATCCGTGAAAAGAATTTTTGTTATTTTTTTTAAAGTGTGTATGTACATATATATACACAAACAAATCTCTACTACTGACTTAATCCAGTCAATCGACATGTTAAGTATTGAATGTCTAATACAAAGCAGGCACTATTCTAAGTTCTGTGGATACTATAATTTAAAAAAGTAAAAATAAAACATACAAAAATCCCCATCTTTGGGGAGAAGAGCAGATTAGAAAATAAGAAGAATAACTACTATGTTGAATGATACATGTTATAGAAAAACATAATCACAGAAGTAAGAAGTGTTTGGCTGGAGGGAAAGAGGGGTATTGCAATTGTGTAAAAAGACACAGTTTGAACAAAGGCCTAAAGAAGGTTTGGGGGAGAGCCCTGTAGATATCTAGGGGTAGAGTGTTCCGGAGGGAAAAAAACACAAGTACATAAACTCTGGAGTAGGAGCATACCGGTACGTGTTTGAGGAACAAACAAGGAGTAACTGGAGTCGATGAGTGAGGGCAAGAGCAGTTGGAAAATGTAAAATGAGGCCAGAGAGGTGTTGGTGGTTAGGAAAAGTGAGGGCAGGTTCCACAGTCTTATAGGTCATTTTGGTGACTTTGGCCTTTACTCAAGGTGATGTTGGGAAATATTGGAGAATTTTGGGCAAAGGAATGACTTTACCTTTTGTCAGTCTAAAGGTCAGAGAGAGGGGGAAGCAATGGTGGAAACAGGATAATCAAGCGTGGCTATAGTGATCTGTCCATGCAAAAGATGCCAGTGGCTTGGACTAGAAGGAGAGCCGAGAGGAGGATGGGTTTAAAGAAAACAGACACACACACACACACACACACACACACACACACACACACATGCATGAAAAGGAAAAGAATGAGGGCAACAGAAAATGAACAGAGGCTTGGAAAATGTGTAATTGCCCCACAAACAAGACTCACTGAAACTTAACTGTGGGCTTTTCCCTAATAGTGCAACCTTCAAAGAGAAAACAGATTACAGTCACGTGTCGCTTTAACAATGGGGAGACCTTCTAAGAAATACAGAGTCAGGCGATGTCATCGTCATGAAAACATCAGAGTGTACTGAGAGAAACCTAAATGGTACAGCCTACGGCACACCTAGGCTCTATGGTACTAATCTTATGGGACCACCGTGGTATACGCAGTCTGTTGTTGACTGAAATGTTATTAGGTAGCGCATGAACGTATTCAGTCACTTGGAAAAGAAAAATAAAAGAAAAACACATACAATTTTAACACACTTATTTTTATTTATTATTTTGGCATTATATATTGACCTTGCAGATAACCATTGTCAATGTGTGTATTCTTTTGTATGTATTATATAAAGAAGTGCTGATTTTTAATGCCACAGTTATGAATTTGAGGTCCATCTGAAATCAGTACTAAAAATGCAAAGATTTCTAGCAATGACTTATAACAGTCAAATGAATTTGGTTCTGCAAGTGTTCGCTGAAAAACCCTGCGTTCAGAGGTGAAGTATTTATACTGAGTCAGCCTCCAAAATATGGCTAGGAGACTGTAGCTGATGCTGTTGGTGACTTGCCTTATAACCTCGAATTCACCTGCATCTGTGCTTGGACAGGTCCTGGCCATTATCAACTTCTCACCACAAGGGCTCACATCTGCATCTCTCTGAGCTTTCTTCCCTTAGAGCTTTTCTTAAATGCCACAGTTTACTAGGCTCAAGTGTGAGGAAGTTCATGCCGCTGGGGACAGATGGAAATCAGTGGATAAATAGCATCTCTGTCCCCCATGGAGACAATTGTGAAGCGTGTTTTTTATGGTTCCTCTTAGGGTCCTCAGTGGGTCCTCATCCTAGCTGCTCATAATGTGCCCACATCATGCCCTTTACTGGCTTTCTCTCTTCTTTGCTTTTCAAAATTTATTATTTATTTATTTTTGAGGTAACATTGATTTATAACATTGTATAAATTTCAAGTACACATCATTATTTTTTGACTTCTATATAGATTACATCGAGTTCACCACCAATAGTCTAGTTTCCATCTGTCATACAAACGTTCACCCATACTTGCCCCCCTCCCACACCCCTTTCCCTCTGGTAACCACCAATCTATCCTCCATATCTATGTGTTTGTTTGTTTGTTTATCTTCCAGATATGAGTGAAATCATATGGTATTTGTCTTTCTCTACTTGACTTCTTTTGCTTTGAATGATACCCTCAAGATCCCACGTATGTGCTTCCTGCGTTCACCTCCCAAATACAAGACCTTTAAATTATTTGTTTCGGGGTGTGTTTGGGGACACCCACACCAAGCCAGGCAGAGAACTTTGAATCAAGTTGCTTATATCTGGTTGACAAAGCAAAGGTCTAGGATGTTCCCCAGGAATTAAGCAAAAGTGAAGAGTGGCCCTATTGGCTTTACTCAACCCCTCTTTGCCCCTGTGGGTCTCACTTTGTCCAGTATGACAGAAACAAAGGATCTGAAAGAGCTAGTAGAGATCTTTATGTTCCCCTACCAAATGCAGTGCTCGTGTTAGCAGATATCTTACAAAAGGTGAATCTTGTGCTCCATCCATCATTAATCTTTTTTGTCAATAGTTAAAAGTGAACACAGCCATGGAATGCGGAATGAATAGTCAGGAGCTGAAAATGTGTAGGCATACTGAGGAGATATAATGATCACTTGCATCAGTAATAGAGAAGCGAGAATACAGCTGCTTGGAGCCTGGGCCAGTTTAGAGGAAAAGGGGAGACTGCCGGAGGACTATGTGCTTCTAGCATCTAGAGTAAGGCTTGGGAGAATTTAAAGTGCCTCAGTCATCTGGAAGGCACAACTGCATTCATAGTTGGACTGAATTCTGGGGAATACATGTTGTAAGCCCTTGGTAAAAATCAGATGCCGAAATTATAAGAAAATGAAGAATTTAGAAAAGACAAAATTTTTTTAAAACCCTAATTGTATATTAATTTTTGATATTAATGTACATTGGAGGGTTTCTGGTTTGGGAAAGATGAGATATAAGGACTGTGGATGAGTAAATATTCAATGGTCGTTCTCTTTACCTCTCCTGGCATAATCTAAGCCTCAGGAACAGAAATACCCATAATGCAGGACGCCTTATTTCCTTTATATGAAGAATCAGAAAGACACTCCTTGTTTAAAGATCTGAGAAACTGTTAATGGAGAGCACATTCCTGTGCCATGAAAAGATTTTCAGATAAATTGGGAAGCAGAGAAAGACACAAAGTGGTTCTCTAAAGTTAGAGGCCCTGATTCATTTTCCTGCAATGACAGGAGAAGGAAAATGTTTCTGATCAAAGCAGCATGAACCAAATTAAGGTAATATTATGTAACAACTAATTAACTTGAAAAACAGGTAAAAATTGCAGCAAATACAGGATCATGTGTTTTCCCCATGATTGGAGATAAATAGATTAATTTCACAAAACAAACGTTTATGGAGTGTCAGTACTCCGACAGGCGTGTAGGTGTGGACAAGGGGAAATGAGGCGAGAATAAATAAAGTGCAGTTCTTTCCTAGAGGAATTTACAGTGTAGTGGTTGAAAAGGATATGTAAACAAGTTATTTCAGTACAGTGTGTAAAGCACACTGGGTCCTCGATAGACTTAGATGCAGAGGGAGGGCGCAATCTGATTTATTTTTTCAAAGATTACCCTGGCTGTCCCGTTGAGAAGGGACCAAAAGGGGGCGGGGAGACAACAATCCAGGCAGAAGACTTTAGTGGGCTTGGAACAAGATGGTAGCAGTAGAGGTGATGAAAAAATGATGAAAAAGGCTTTATTTATTCAATCATACATTTATTCATTCAGTCATTCATTTGTTTAGACAAAGGTTTGGTCTTACTGAAAAGTTACAAGGATAATACAATACACGCTTCACCCAGTTTCCCCAAGGGTTAAAATTTTACTGTATTTGCTTTATCCTTTTTTCTCTTTCTGAATATACGCATACATATATGTTTTTCCAAAACATTTTAGAGTAAATAGCAGGCATGATTTCCCTTTACCTGTAAATTCATTGTGTAGCATCTAAAAACAAGGATGTTCTCTTAACCACAGGAAATCTACCCAAATCAGTAACTTGGCATTGATACAATTATCTAACCTACAGACCCTATTCAAACTTGTTCAACTGCCCCAATAATGCCCTTTTTAACAAAAGAAAACCCAGGATCATGTGTTGCAGTCAATCGTCTCTTTAGTTCCTTTGAATCTGGAATAGTACCTCAGTCTTTCTTTGTGTTTCATGATATTGACATTTTGGAAGAGTACAGCCTAGTTATTTATAGACTATCCCTCAATTTGGGTTTGTCCCATATTTCCTCTTGATTAGATTCAGTTATGAAACTTCAACAGGAATACATCAGAAGTGATCTTTTCAGGGAACTTTATCAGGAGGCACACGGTGTTGAACTGTCTTTTTCCTGGGGATGTTGACTTTGATCACTTGGTTATAGTAGACTCTGCTAAATCTTTCCACCGTAGAACTGAATATTTCACTATGTAAACAATAAATATCTTGTTACTTTGAGGCTATGTAATATCCTGTGTTTTCTAAAAACTTCACCTACTCATTTTAGCTTCCATGGATGATTCTCACTTTCATTGATTATTATTATGATATTGTTGATGATGATTTTCTATCATTTCTTCTTCATTTATTAGTTGGTTTTCTACTGGAAGAAAGAACTTTCCCTTCTCCTTCATTTTTTATTTATATCAAAATGGATTAATGCATTTCTATTTTATTCAGTAAGTTATAATCCTTTATGTCATTATTTTAATTCTCTAATTCTTCCATTCTTGGCTAATGAAAGCTCCTTCAGGGTGGCCACAGTATCCTTTTGATATGTGCCCATAATTCTTTGAGCACTACCCTCACTTCTGGCACAAGACGTTTCAGGTTCATCAAGTACTTTCCTTACGTTAATCTTGGAATCAGCCATTTCTCCAAGAAGCCCTGGCTCCTTTTAGTGGAGAATGTTATTAGACATCAAGATCTGGATTCTACGTGTTCTCATCACTGCAGAGGAGTCATTGCTTTTAGTCTTTCTCAGTAAACAGAACTAGAAATAGATATAAAGATGAATGTATTCTCTCACACACACACACACACACACACACCCCTATAGCTAACTATATAAAAAAAATATGGATTCACACTGATATCTCTAATTCCAATCCAGTCACGGAATTCATTCTGTTTTCTCCCTTTAAATTTCTCCTCTCTCCCAATGGCAAACATAGATCTCCTTATCTGCAATATAATATTTACTTATATGTTCAGTCTTACAATGTACAGAAAGTAGTTTTAGTATTACTAACCCAGCCCTCTAACAGGAAGCCTACTAATTCAATATTTGTTTAGAGCTCTTTTTGTCTTTAGCCTGAAAACGGAGTCCAACTACTACTGTGTGCAACAGTTATTTGGGTAAGATCCCCCCTCGTCTCTCTTAGCGTTATATATTCAAACGCTATTTATTTGAAATACGTTGGATCATTTGTTTCTATTTGTGTTCAATTTTAGGATTTTCCACCCCTCTTCATTTGTTTTCTTTTCTTTTCTTTTTTTTTTTTTGAGTCTGTGAAACATTAGCAATCTAAAAGTCAGAATTACATTAAATTCTACTTACATCTACGTTATTTCCTTCCTTGTGTTTTCTTTTTTATATTTCTAGATTTTCAAGTTGAGAATTTAATTCACTTAATCATATTCTTCTATTTTAGTTGATAAAGTGTCTAACGCTATATAATTTCCTTCCATCACTGCTTTGTGTCCCACAGATTCTGATACATACATATTCTGATATACACATATGTATCTATATATATGTGCGTTAAGATTTTCATTTTCATTCTTTTTTAATATATTCTTTCATTTTATTTTGTATTTCCACATTCACTCAAGAATTGTTTAATAAAAGATTTTTTGTTTTGTTATTTCTGATCAAAATGAACTTTTTATCTTTTTTTAGTAATTTCTAGTCTTTATGTTATTTGAGCTTTAACTGTGATGTTTATAATTAAGAAATTTGTTTTTTGTGACTTAATATATGGTCAAATTTTATGATTGTTCCAAGACTGCTTAAGAAGATATAATCACTGTTACCAGGGTGTGGATTTCTATATCTACATAATTTCTACCTTATTGATTTAATTTTGTAGGACTTCTATCTCCTGTCCTTGGGTCCACTTGATTTATCTCATCCTAATTCTGATGTAGTAACATTTCCTATGGTTAATATGTTTCTTTCTATGTCTCTTTGCCTCTCTTGTAGCTTTACCTTACAAAGGTATTTGCTGTGTTATTTTTGTGCATAGATAGTCACAATTATTATTTCTTTATCGTGAATTGATGCTTTTAGTATTATAAATAATAGTTTTTTGCTACATTTACTGTGTCTTGGTTTGAAGTTTATTTTGTTTGAAATCAGTATTGCCTTTGCTTTATTGTTATTTCCAGAAGTCTCATATGTCTTTGCCCATCTCTCTATATTTATAGCCTTTCTGAATCATTTTAAGTGTGTCTTATATACAGACTATATATTTAGATTTTGCTTTGTCAACCAAATTGAAAATCATTTCCTTTTAATAGATGAGTTAAGCCACTCATTCACATTTATTGATAAGTGTGAAATGTTTGATTGCAACTCTGTCATATTATTTTATGTAATAGTTACTATATATATTACGTTATATTTGCTGTATTTCGCTATATGAAGTGGATATTTTGCTTTTTTATTTTTGTTCTTTTTTTTTTTAGGAAAGTGTATTTTTGTTCTATGGGCTAACTTTCCACTTACATCTTTTTTAGTTCCCTTATTTTTCTGCTTTTTTTTCAAACATGTTACTTTGTTGTTTACAGTTTTGAATAAGATATGTTTAACTCCAACCTATTGCCTATCTAATAATAACTACCCTCTTTCCTCTCCTTCTCCTCTCATTTTTAGTTGTGTTGCTTCTACTTTGTTTGAACATATAACCCATATTATGTAGAACAGATAAAACATTATTATCCCATCCTCAACCTCATCTTTGTTTTAGTCTTAAAATCAATAGTTAAATATGTTAAATGCTCACCATCAGTCCAATTGCTGAAATTTCTCAATTCATCTCTTGGTTGAATTCTATGAGCATTTAAACCTGTTTTTCAATAGCGTTGACCCTTGCATGACAACTTAGCTGACTATAAAATCCTTGGTACACATTTTCTTTCCTTGAATTGTTTTAAAATTCTGTTCTCCTGGTGTGTTATTTTGTATGTGGTTTCTTAGAAGTCTGATACCAACTAATTGTCTTGTCCTTGTTATCTATCTGTTTACTGTCTGAAATTCATGGAGTCTTCTTCTTTATTTGTACAATTTAGTATTTTTACCATAATATCACTTTAATCATTACTCATCAATTTTCCCTGTTATTCAGTGAGCCCTTTTAGTATGTAGCTTCAAGACTCTTTTTATTTCTGGAAGATTTTCTTGGATTGTCCTTTAAAACTTAGTATTTTCTGGGCCAGCCCTGGTGGCCTAGTGGTTAAGCTTGGTGGGCTCTGCTTTGGCAGCCTGGATTTGGTTCCCAGGTGTGGACCTACACCACTTGTCAGTCAGTGGTCATGCTACGATGGCAGCTCAGATACAAAATAGCAGAAGATTAGCAATGGATGTTAGCTCAGGGAAAATCTTCCTCAGCAAAAAAAAAAAAAAAAGGAAGAAAAGAAAAAATTACTCTTTTCCATTCTTTTAATTATCTTCTTCAAGGACTCTAACTATAGTGAATTTGATCTCCTTTGCCTATCTTCCATTTTAACCACTTTGTTTCAACACTCTTTGTTTAATTCTTTATCTCATTTTAAATTTCTTCGTTGTTTTCCTATTTTTTTTTAATGAACCTTATTATGTTTTCATTTAAATCTATTCTTCATTGGGCACCTTATAATTTAGTTTTCATTTTTTATATTATTTTGCATTTCTTTTCTCTTTTTAGTTTTTGAATTTATGGTTCAAGATTTCTGAGATTTTTCCACACATCTCAAAATTCTTGTTAGAGGATAATTAATTTAGTTTAGGGTGTTATGTTATATTTTTCTTCTTCTTCACTGTTGGTTGGGTGGGTAGTGGAAGAGGGGTTTTATAGAGCAAATTGTTAGTATTCTCATTTTATGATTTATTTTCATAATATTTTTTAATAAATGAAGACTTTTTTTGTGGATTTTTGCAGCCTGGACTGGTCATTTGTGGTGGTTTTTGAGATTTATGGTTCATAAATGCCCTCTGTCGAATGGTGACATCAGCATCACGGTGGAGTGAGCTGTTCCCTTGGTCACTCCTCTCTAAGTTACAACCAAACAGCATCGTTAACCAACGGGGGACTCCCTGCAAAGCACAATAGGACATTTCAGGGATCTAGATAGCCATACATCTGAAGTTGGGGATACTTGATCCCTAGGAAGCAGTGGAAGGAGGTGAGCTGATCTGCTCCCCCTCCCCAGTGACTGTGATCTTGGTTGTGGGTCCTCATGCAGCAGCTGACATGCAACTGGAAGAGGAGGCAGGGGAGCAGGCAGGTCTGTGTGTGAACACTTTCATTTTCGGAGTTGAAGTCCAGCCTGTGGGAACACTCCACACTGAGTGGCCAGGCTCCACCACTGCATGGGTGCCCCCACCAACAACCACAGCCCAGGTGAAATGCCTGTGAGAACAGAATGAGCCCATACATGAATGAAAAAAGCATCCCCCTGCTGCCTGGCACACCAGCTTAGCCGGTCCCTGGCCAAGGCAGTGGATCTCCACTAGAGTACCTGTGCATGCATGTGTGCCCTGCCAAGTAGCTGTGGCCAGCAGGCAAATGCAGATGAGCCCTACTGGCACAACTTCCAGCAGATGCAACAGGTTCAGATAACACAGCTCCTGCTCCTCCCCAGTGGTGGCAGATTGAATCTGTGACCTTATACTACCACTACATGCTGGCAAAGGATCATTTCATCAAACACCATGAACTAACTTAATACTCCACAGCAGAAGGAAAATGAAAATTCTCCAGAAACCAATCCTGAAGTCATAGAAATTTACCATCTAAATGACAGAGAATTCAAAAGAGTTGTCATAAGGAAACTCAATGAGTTACAAGAAAACTCAGAAAGATAGTTCAATGAACTCAGGAATAAAATTAATGATCAAAAGGAATTCTTCACAAAAGAGATTGAAACTCTAAAATAAAGCCAAACAGAAATTCTGGAGATTACGAAGACAATGAATGAGATTTAAAAAATAATCCAGAGACCTTATAAAACAGAGCTGACATTATGGAGAACAGAATTAGTAATTTGGAGGACAGAAATATAGAAATCCTTCAGGTGCAGAAGGAGAGAAACCTAAGTCTTAAAAAAAAAATGAAGAAATTCTTCAAAAAATATCTGACTCAATTAGGAAATGCAACATAAGGATTACAGGTATTCCAGAGGGTGAAGGGAAGGAGAAAGGAGCAGAGAGCTTGTCCAAAGAAATAATAGCTGAAAATTTCCCAAACCTGGGTAGGAAACTGGACTTATAAGTATATGAAGCCAATAGAACTCCTAATTACATCAACACTAAAAGACCTTCTCCAAGCCATATCTAATAGTAAAACTGGCAAAAGTCAATGACAAAGAAAAAATATTAAATGCAACAGGGCAGAAGAGAACAACCTACAAAGCAACCTCTATCGGGCTTTTTCCGGATTTCTCAGCAGAAACCTTACAGGCTAGGAGAGATTGGAATGATATATTCAAAATACTGAAAGACAAATCTTTCAGCCAAGAATACTCTATCCAGTGAAACTATCCTTCAGATATGTTGGAGAAATGAAAACTTTCCCAACTGAACAAAAGCTGAGGGAGCTCATTGCTACTAGACTTCCCTTACAAGAAATGATCAAGAATGTCCTCATGCCTCAAACAAAAAGGCAAAGAGTTTACAAAGCCTTTAGCAAAGAGATAGACAAAATCAGAAAATTGTAGCTCTTTATCAGAATAGGTTAGCAAACACCTAATTATAACATAAAAGATAAAGGGAAGGAAAGCATCAAAAATAACTACAAACATTTCATTTTAATTAAACTCACAATACAAAACAGAATAATTTGTGACAACAATAACTTAGATGGGGAAGAGGTAAGGGATGGAACCTGCTTAGGCTAACAGAGATAAGAGGCTATCAGAAGATGGACTATCTCATCTACAAGATTTTTTATAAAACTCTCATGGTAACGACTAAACAAAAAATGAGAGGAGAGACAAAAATCATAAATAAAGAGAATACTGAGAAATTCATCACAGAGAACTACCAAACTCAACAGAAATACAAAGGAAGAGGAATTGAGGGATATATAGAACAATAGGAAGCAAGAGATAAAATGACAATATTAAGCCCTCATATATCAAAAATCACTCTAAATGTAAATACACTGAATTCTCCAATCAAAAGACACAGAGTGGTTAGATGGATTAAAAAACAAGACCCTGAAAATATGCTCCCTCCAGGAAACACATCTTAGCTCTAAAGACAAATACAGGCTCAGAGTGAAGGCATGGAAGATGATAGGCCAAACAAATGACAGACAAAAGAAAGCAGGATTGCCATACTTACATCTGACAAAGCAGACTTCGAGAAAAAAAAAAAAGCCAGTGAGAGACAAAGAGGCCACCATATAATGATAAAAGGAACACTCCACCAAAAGGGCATAACATATATGAATATATATGCACCTAATGCAGGAGCACCAATGTAGGTAAAGCAACTATTAACAGGCCTAAAGGGAGAAATTGACAGCAACACAAAATAGTAGGTGACCTCTACACTGCACTCACATCAATGGATAGATCATCCATACAGAAAGTCAACAAGGAAATAGTGGACTTAAATGAAAAACTAGACCAGATGGACTTAATAGATATATATAGAACATTTTATCCAAAAACAGCAGAACATACATTCTTATCAAGTGCACATGGAACATTCTCAAAGATAGACTATATGTTGGGGAGTAAGGCAAGCCTAAATAAATTTAAGAAAATTGAAATCATATCAAGCATCTTTTCTGACCACAATGCTATGAAATTAGAAATCGAATACAAGAAAAAAGTTGGGAGATCGCAAATATGTGGAGACTAAACAACATGCTACTGAACAACCATTGGATCAATGAATAAATCAAAGGAGAAATAAAGAAATACCTGGAGACAAATGAAAATACATCATTCCAACTGTTATGAGATGCAGCAAAAGTGGTTCTAAGAGGGAAATTCATAGCAAGACAAGCCCACCTCAACAAACAAGAAAAATCTCAAATAAGTAATCTTAAACTACACCTAATAGAACTATGAAAAGATGAATAAACAAAGCCCAAAGTAAGCAGAAGGAAGGAAAAATAAAAATTAGAGCAGAAATAAATGAAATAGACACCAACAAAAAGAAAAACAGTAGAAAGGATCAGTGAAACTAAGAGCTGGTTCTTTGAGAACATAAACAAAATTGACAAACCCTTAGTGAGACTCACTAAGAAAAAAATAGAAAAGCCTCAAAGAAATGAAATTAGAAATGAAAGAGGAGAACTTACAATGGATACCATAGAAATACAAAAGATTATAAGACAATACTATGAAAAACTATATACCAACAAAGTGGATAATCTAAAAGAAATATATAAATTCTTAGACTCATACAACCTCCCAAAACTGAATCAAGAGGGGCTGAGGGGCTCAAGAGTTGGCCTGGTGGCATAGTGGTTAAGTTCATGTGCTATGCTTCTGTGGCTCAGGGTTCATGGGTTTGGATCCTAGGGGCAGACCTACCACTGCTTATCAAGCCACTATGTGGTGGCATGGTGGCATCCCACATAAAATTGGCCCTGTGCCAATCTTCCTTATGAAACAAACAAACAAAGCAAAAACTGAATCAAGAAGAATTAGAGAATCTGATTAGACAGAGCACAAGTAAAGAGATTGAAACAGTAATCAAAAACCTCCCAAAAAACTAAAGTCCAGGACCAGATGGCTTCTCTGGAGAATTCTACCAAACATTCAAAGAAGACTTAATACCTTTCCTTGTCAAACTATTTCAAAAAATTGAAGATGATGGAATGCTCCCTAACTCATTCTATGAGGCCAACATCACCCTGATACCAAAACCAGACAAGGACAACACAATGAAGGAAAATTACAGGCCAATATCGCTGATGAACATAGATGCAAAAATCCTTAACCAAATTTGGCAAACTGAATACAGTAATGCATTAAAGGATCATACATCGTGACCAAATGGGATTTATATCAGGGACACAGGGATAGTTCAACATCCACAAATCAATCAACATGATACACCACGTTAACAAAATGAGGGATAAAAATCACATGATCATTTCAATAGATGCAGAGAAAACATTCAAGAAGATCCAACGTCCATTTATAAGAAAAACTCTCAACAAAATGGGTATAGAAGGAAAGTACCTCAACATAATAAAGACCACATATGACAAACCACAGCCAACATCATACTCAATGGGGAAAATCTCAAAGCCATCCTTCTGAGAATAGGAACAAGACAAAGGTGCCTAGCCTCACCACTCTTGTTCAACATAGTACAAGAGTTTTGGCCAAAGCAATTAGGTAAGAAAAAGAAACAAAAGGTATCCAAATTGAAAAGGAAGAAGTGAAACTCTTGCTGTTTGTGGACGACATGATTTTATATATAGAAAACTCTAAAGAATCCACCAGAGAACTCTTAGAAATATTCAACAACTACAGCAAAGATGCAGGGTACAAAATCAACTTACAAAAATCAGTTGCATTTCAAAAGAAGATATACAGATGACCAATATGCACATGAAAAGATGTTCAGCATCACTAATTGTTAGGGAAATGCAAACCAAAACTACAATGAGATATCACCTTACACCTCTTAGAATGGCTATAATCACCAAGACAAAAAAAAATGTTGGAGAGGATCTGGAGAAAAGGGAACACTCATATACTGCTAGTGGGAATGCAAACTGGTGTAGCCACAAAGGAAAACAGCATGGAGATTTCACAAAAAATTAAAAATAGAAATACCATATGATTTAGCTATCCCACTACTGCGTATTTATCCAAAGAACATGAAATCAACAATCCAAAGAGACTTATGCACCCCTATGTTCATTGCAGCATTATTCACAATAGCCAAGACATGGAAGCAACCCAAGTGCCCATCGATTGATGAGTGGATAAAGAAGATATAGTGTATATATATATATACAATGGAATACTACTCAATCATAAAAAAGACAGAGTCATCTCATTTACAAAAACATATGTGGATTTTTTTTTTCATTTTAAAGATTTTTTTTTTCCTTTTTCTCCCCAAAGCCCCCAAGTACATAGTTGTATATTCTTTGTTGTGGGTCCTTCTAGTTGTGGGATGTGGGACGCTGCCTCAGCGTGGTTTGATGAGCAGTGCCATGTCCGCACCCAGGATTCGAACCAACAAAACACTGGGCCACCTGCAGCAGAGCGCGCGAACTTAACCACTCGGCCACGGGGCCAGCCCCAACATATGTGGATTTTTAGGGTATTATGTTAAGTGAAATCAGACAGAGGAAGACAAACACCGCATGATTTCACTCATATGTGGAAGACAAACACATGGATAAAGAACAGAATAGTAGCTACTAGAGGGGAAGTGGGTTGGGGAGTGGGAAAAAGGGGTAAAGGGGCACATATGTATAGTGATGAACAAAAATTAGACTCTAGTTTGTGAGCATGATGCAGCCTATACAGAAACTGATAAATAATAATGTACACCTGAAATTATACAATATTATCAACCATTATGACCTCAATAAAGTAATGTAAGAAAATGCCCTCTATTGTCAGTGTGAAAAAGCATAGTTTTTTATTAGTGGATTGGGGGGATGTTAAGGGCCTTGTGAGGGATGGGTTCTTATTCCTTCAATGATGCTTTCTTTTCTTTTATCTTGCAGAGTCTTAAATTTCTCTTGCTTCCTTTTGCCTTTACTACACAATATCCCAAGTGCGCTTCTTTCTTCCTTCAACTTCTTTGCAAAGACTGCCTCCTTGTATCGTGTAGCACTTTCTCTTCCCTACAATCAGTGCCTGATTGAAACCTTTTCAAAATTTTCACACATAGGAGGACTTTTTCTGCAATATTTTTAGAGGAAAAAAGTAGGTTAAATTATAGGAGCTGTTATTTAATCCTCTTTCTTTCAAATAATTATACAAACATTTATAAGCGTGTCATAACCTATTAGCTGGAAGTCCTCCAAACCTTGGAGACCTAATTAAACTTGCCTCAAATATATAACTTTACCCCATGAAGAACTGTAAAAAAAAAAAGCTGTTATGTCTAATTTGTATATTTTGGTCTTTACATTCCTTTCTGTGCCCAAGTATGGTTTCTCTGGGATTTTTCCCTGTCTCATCACGGGAAAGAATAATATCCCTTGGATGAATTTCTATAAGAAATACATAGGCCAATAATTTCCTAAACTTTAGTAGTAGATTTTGTTAAGATTTTAGTAGACTAGAAGAATACAGCCCTAGCTTCATACCCTCTTTCCCTCATGCCTATGCCTCTTGATTCATGTTGCAACATCCCCCAATTTTCTCTTTCTAGTATGGAGGACATTGCAACTCTCCTGAGTTTCTTCTCAAAATTCATCTACCCAACTTCATCAAAGTACTCAGCAGCAAAAAGGAGCTTCTGTGTCCACTTTTGGTAGAGGGCAGTTATGATGAAATGTAGTGCATTTTTACTCTCTTAATGTAGTGGGTGAAAAAAAGTCTTAAAATCTATACTTGTTGTTAACAGAGAAATCTCTCGAGGTTAGCGAACTAATGTAAAAGAATGGATTTTCTAAATCAGACTGATATGATTCGGAGATCTTACCTAGTAAGAAGTGTTGCTAAATAATATCAGGAAAGCTCAAAGTAGAGAGAGAGGTCTGGTATACCAAAGGCAGCTCCCCAGACCCTGTCTTTTCCTATCAGACATGCACTTCCAATGAGGTCTCTATGTGAGGATCTTGGGATCTCCTCATGCAGACGGAACATTCAAATTATGAAAAACCTCCATCTCATAGCCCCAACACTTATATAGCTGACATCACGTTTTCCAGGAAACTGAGCCTCACAGATCCTGGGTTCTATAGTTTATCTTCAGCTAGAGCATACTTTGAAGTGCACTTTAGAGATAAATTTTCTTCTTCCTAGAAAATAGCAATAGTTTACATACCCAAATGTCCATTTAACAAGGAGATTGGACTGAGTTATCTGCCGACATTCCTTTCTCTAGGAGGACTCCCCCCTACAGGGAATGCTATGGCCTGAATGTTTATGTCCCCTCAAAGTTCATATGTTGAAATCCTAACCCCCAACAGTGATGGTACTATTAAATGGGGCCTTTAGGGGATGATTAAGTCATGAGGGTGGAGCCCTCAAGAACAGAATTAGTGTCATTTATAAAAGAGATCTCACAGAGCTCCCTAGCCCCTTCCACCATGTGAGGATTCAACAAACAGTGTACAAGCTGGAAGAGGGCCCTCACCTGACCATGCTGGCACCCTGAGCTTGGACTTCCAGCTGCAAAACTGTAAGAAATAAATTTCTGTTTTTTATAAGCCACCCAGTCTGTGGGTATTTCGTTATAGCAACTCAAACAGACTGAGAGAGGGAGCTAATGGATTATAGATTAGCTTCTTTAATTCCTTCCTTCCAGTGATTTGATGTGACTTTCTTTTTTGTATTTATTTAATTTCTTTCTAAAATATGAAGTACTGAATGGATAACTGGAAGAAAAATAATGTGATGGAAGTTGGAGGAAAAGCCTGGTCATTTAGACCATAGAGTTAAAACCATTCATTTACCTAGTTGCAGCACTGGTCTACGTTCAATAAATAAGCAGACTTCATACCTGAAGATTCATTTGTCTGATGGAACAATGCAGCGCCCTACTTGCTTGGGTAATTGATGTTATCCATGGTGTCAGAGGCAGAATTGAGATTTTTATTAAATCCCTTTGAAAATTAGAAAGCAATGTAGGTAGTCTGTCTATGTATAATACTAAATATGAGATATATATATCTCCATGTGGCATGCACACATATATATTTACCCAATAGTTTCCCGTATTCTCCTTACAGTAAATCAAAGTTCTAGAAGTACATACTTCTTACCGGAACATAAACTCCTATCCTTGTCTGTTTTTAGTCCTTAATTCCATGTAGAATAAGAACTGTGATAGATTATTTTTCTGTTTTCTGAGCAGATGTGTTGAATTACTCCCTCAGGGTCTTGTCTTCTCTGTCTTCTATTTCATGTCAATTTTTTCTATCACAAAAACGTAATATCAAGAAAGCAATAATAACAATCCTTCCATAAGTGTAATTTTTAATCTATAAAGCACTAGAAAACTCTAGAAACTACTCTAAATATAATTCTCTAAGTTGTAAAATGATGTTGAGAAATGCTGTAAACATCATCTTAGTCATTTCAGTTCATAAAACGTCATCGGCTTTAGTCTTCTCTCTGTTACCAAGCTGTAGCGCCTCCAAATCCATCACTTGCTTACTGAGGCTGTGTGAAGTCACATCCACTCCCGGGCAGCTGGGTAGATGGCCGTTGAGAAGGGAACAGACAATTCTTATCCAGTATTCTCCATTGGTGAAATCTGAGAAGAATTTAGTAGTTTAGACATTTTCTAAAGTGAAAATACACTTATAGCATTCTGAAAAACATTGTTTCAGTTGAGTAGAAAGGAACAGTTAAGAAATGTAATGGTTTTGTGGTATTAAAGGTAGTTGTGACGTTGATCATTTGAGCAGAAACATCTCTCTTATACCTTCACTATTTGGCTTCTTTGATCTGGATCATATGAATGGTAGCCTCACCCCCTTACCCTGACTATACAAGTTAAAACTACTTTTAAAAAAGATTCCTCTTATTCTCTCTGATTTACAACAGTCTCTGGAGTTTTGTTTTAGAAATGACAATGCTATTTTGAAGACAATGGTATCTATTTATATAATGTGAAAAATTAATTATTCTGGTTATATATCTTTCATTGTAGATATATTCATATTCCTAGTTAATGATGAAAGTTTATATTGATGTAAATTATGAACTTTAAAATACATAGTTATAAATAAATATTTTCTATTCACCTAGTATCATTTTTCTAAGGTGTCTCCAAACCAGATTTTGCTGTTTACATTCAAAGGTCTCCACGCCAGGTAGCTGGGGACCAGCAGGCTGCCCCACAGCCATTGTGAGTTTACTGCAAGAAAGCTGGAGATAGCCCTGGGGGGTCTTGAGGATCAGAATTCCAGGAAGGCAAGACTGGACCAACCTACAACTAATTTTTGAAGGCAACTTATATAAAATACCTCAAATTACAAGGCGAAAGAAAAAAGAAACCAAAAAAACATATTTTGTTAACATACATTTTATAGAAGCATCATTTGAAAAATACACAAAAAAGCTGTAAGATACATTCTGTATCAAGAAACAGAGTTGACGGAAAAGAATATATAAAAGTTAGATTTTATTTGTATACATTTTAGATGGACTTTATTCTTGAAGGGCATTAACAAAATGACTGTACTTCATATTTTTCACATTCCATATTATCAAAAATTGTGACAATTACATTACAGTATTTTGTTTCTTTCAGTAAGAGAGAAAAGACTGCCTTTCCTAGGGACAAGATGGCAGTTTCAATCACCAAGATCAAAGAGCGAAGGAAATTCTAGTCCCATTGCTCTTTAGCTCCTGTGGGTTTAGGACTCATCTGATGAGGTTGTGTTTAGATGCAGAGTCCTGGGCCCCAGCTTGAGAAATTCTGATGAAGTTTATCTTGGAGATTTCAGGAATGTGTATTTTAATAAGTATCCCAAGCAATTCTGATTAAGGTGATTCTCTGAGCACACTTTGAGAAACACTGTCCTGGCCCTTTCTGTGTCAACACCAATATCTAAATGGTCTGATCTGAGGAACTCAGGTAGAACACAGCAGTAGAAGTCCATCATATTCTTGTCTAAGCACTTGATATAATTTGTATTGCTTAAGTACTTGATATTATCCATGAAATCAGAGAATAGGGACTCAAGTCCCACACAAATTTATAAAACAGTATGTATACTCTATATATGTACATATGTAAGCATGTTTTATGCATATATATATTTATACATATACATATATACATATACACATGTAGTTTACCTCATTCTCATTACAACAAATCAGAACTCTAGATGTATGTACTGAATATCTGGATACAAAACCTAACAGCCTTTGATACAAAGATCCCAGAGGTAGGGTTCATCCATGGGATAGAAAGACTAACAGGATCCAGGTAAGGTGATCACAGCACCAGGTAAGTGTCCTAGGAAGAAACTGTGGAGTTAAGCAGAAGCATGGGAAGAGGACTATTATGGCCTGGATTGTGATTCCCCCCCAAAATTCATATATTGAAGCCCTAACCCCCAGTAACTCAGAATGTGACTGTATTTGGAGATGGCATCTTTAAAGTGGCAATTAAGCTTAAAGAAGGTCTTATGGGTAGGCCTTAATCCAGTATAACTGATGTCCTTATAAGAAGAGAAAATTTGGACCAAGAGACATCAGGGATGTGTAACCGCAGAGGAGAAAGGCCATGTGAGGACACGGGGAGAAGGCAACCATCTGTGAGCCAAGGAGGGAGGCCTCAGAGACAGCCAATCCTGCTGGCACCTTGAGCTTAAACTTCCCATTTCCAGAACTGTGAGAACATAAATTTCTGCTGTTTAAGCCACTCACAGTGTGGTACTTTGTTACGGTAGCCCTAGCAACTGATAGAGGTCTTAGTACCAAGAAGGGGGAGCTGCTGTAACAAACAGCTGGAAATGTGAAAGTGGCTTTGGAACAGAGTAATGGGTAGAAACGGGAAGAGTTTTGAGGTGCATGTTAGAAAAAGCCTAGATTGCCTTAAAGAAATTGTTGGAAGAAATACAGATGTGAAAGGTGCTTCTGATAAGGCCTCAAATGAAAATAAGGAACATGATTTAGGAAACTGGAGGGAAGCCAATTCTTATAAAGTAGCAAAGAACTGGGTTGAATTGTGGTCTTCTGTTTTGTGGAAAGTACAGTGGTCCTCCCTTATCCATAGTTTTGCTTTCTGCGTTTTCAGTTACCTGTGATCAACTGTGGTCCAAAAATATTAAATGGAAAATTCCAGAAATAAACAATTTATAAGTTTTAAACTACATGTCGTTTTGTGTAGTATAATGAAATCTCACGCCCTCCTACTCCATTCTGCCCAGGATGTCAACTATCCCTTTGTTCGGCATATTCACACTATATAAGCAACCGCTCATTAGTCACTAAGTAGCTGTCTTGGTTATTAGACTGACTGTCACAGTATGGCAGTGCATGTGTTCAAATAATCCTTATTTTACTCAATAGTGCCCCAAAGCACCAGAGTAGTGATGCTGGCAATTTGGATATGACAAAGAGAAGCCGTAAAGTGCTTCCTTTAAGTGAAAAGTTGAAAGTTCTCAACTTAATAAGGAAAGAAAAAAATCATATCCTGAGGTTGCTAAATTCTACAGTAATTTTTATTACAGTATATGTTATAATTGTTCTATTTATTATTAGTTACTGTTGTTAATCTCTTACTGTGCCTAATTCATAAATTAAATTTTGTTATGGGTATGTAGGTTTAGGAAAAAACATAGTATATATAGGATTAGGTACTATTCACAGTTTTAGGCATCCATTGGTGGGGTCTTGTAACGTATCCCCCCCGATAATGGGGGACTACTGTAGTAAGTGACAGACTTGGGTATTTAGCTGAGGAGATGTCTAAGCAAAATCCTGAAGGTGCAGCCTGATTTCTCCTTGCTGCTTATGGTAAAATGTGAGAGCAGAGAGATGGATTGAAGAAGGAATTGTTAAGCAAAAAGAAACCAGAACTTGAAGATTTGGAAAATTCTCAGCCCAGTCATGTTGCAAAAAATAAGAAAGTGTGTTCTAGGAACAGCACGATGATGGGTGTGGCTGAAGTAAATCCATAAAGAGATCATGAGTGTGACTTGTGAAACTAATCAGCTGTCCCAGCAGAAATGCTGCCAGCTTAGACCAAAGGGGACAGAGTGGGGACAAAATGAAGGAAGACTGTTGGACTTCTGGGCTTCTACAGGATGGGACAATAGAGCTATCTAACTGTGAGCATGTGTTGTCCTTCAAGAAAAGGGAAGAAGGACCCTGAGGGCAAGGCCATCTTCCTCAGTGCCAGAGGGCAGGGCCACTTCCTTAGTTATTACTGCAATAATGCCTTCATTAACCTATCCATGTATTGTCTACCTGATACCCATCTTGTCTTCCTACTGTAGCCATAGTGAATTTCCAACATGCATTCTGATTTTATGTATTCACACCTCCCTCAAATCCTGTCCCCTCTAGTTTCAGAATCACAACTTCTTGCACTTTGCTCTTAGAAAGGAAACAAAATCTTCTAACAGCACCTATAAGCCCTCAAATGACCCTGCCTCTACCTGTCCCTCCAAACTCATCTCGTATCATCCTCCCCCTTGATCTCTCTGGCCCAGTCCAACTGATTTTCCCACAGTGCCTATACTCACCATGTACATCCTCTGCAGGGCCTTTGCATAAGTTGTTCTCTTTACTTATAATGATCTTCCTACCTTTCCTTGCCTAGTTAACACCTACCAATCCTTTAGATCTCAGCACTGAAATCACTTCCTCTGGGAAGTCTGACCTTGTGAAATTTCCCTGTTATGATCACTCGTGGAACTGCAAATTCTTCACACAATACTGTAGGCTCCATCAAGCAGGGACTGTGTGTTTGTGCTCATAATTGTATATTACAGGTGGGCACTTAACTCTGAGTAGGAACTTAATAAATATTTTTGAATAAATTTACACAGACATGAATTAATGACTGAATGAATTGAAAATCTCAAAGAGAATACACTTTGGATTGTTATTACTGTCTGCTGTAATTCTGACAATCCAGCTTTGTTTAATACTAATTTTAAAAACCCAAATACATATTTGATGAATGAATTGGTTAATTTTAACCCTGTATCACAGTCAGGGTTAAAATAAATTGTAAGGAAGCACATTCATTCCCATAGAATAAAGTGATTAATGTAAAAATCATCTCCTGAAAATGGTAAGAGGCACCATCAACTCTTGATACACACTTGAAGTTTGGTAGTCTGTGCTGCTAAACATCTTCCCCCAACTCCTTCCATCTTCTTTTTCCCTTTCTCTGTCTCTAGACCATTTCTTCCCCAAAGTTATTAAACTAAATTCTTTCCGCTCCAAACTCATTATGGGCTTTGCGGAAAAAAAAAAAAAGTTCAACCTGCAGAAGAGATTACAGGATGTGAGCCAACCATGACTCATTTTTACTCTAAAGCTGTATTGTTGAGTACTCAGAATGCAGAAGGGTGAGCCATGCAGAAAAGTGGGGTTGCCTGTTTCCCTGAGGACTGGCTATGACTGTAGTTTTTGAAACATACAATCAAGAGCAGCGTCTCACCCTTTAATTTTGACGAGACAATGGTTTATCTTTTAATTTAGCTCTAAGAATATCTCTGCCATTTAGCATTACCTCTCCTGTGGCCGCCACCCAGAAGTTATCCTTTCAAGGACGATATGCAGTAGGGTTTTGCTCACGCTAGTGTTTTACATGCCAGTGTCTTACTCAGCTCATTGTTTTTTTTTCCTCTCTGAAAACATTTTATAGCAAAGGAATAATATCTCAAAAAGGAAAGACATTTATCAAACTAAGGGTAGAAAAAGGGAGACCAAGAAGTATTGCCAAGAAAAGCTTTTACTAATTCCTCACTCCATGTGAGGAATAGTTGCAGAAGCACACTCTGTAAATGATGAAAGGACCAAATTTAGAGAGTAAAGTTGTATCAAGCTCATTTGCTCTTGTGTTTGCTATTTCCCTCCCCATCTCATTCACTCCAAAGTTTGCATTCTCTCCTCCTTGTGGGTGCTAACTTTCATTTTGCTTTTCTAAATGATGTACTATATCTGCTGTAACATTCTGATTGGGCCTTTTCCAGCTGTACTTAGAATAGTGTAAAATCTCAAGATAGAGCTTTTCTTGCACTTAGAGAGTACATGACCCGTGATGGGGAAGTTCGGATAGATGCGGTTTAACAGAGTCAGCAAGAAAACTGACTTACCCATGAGAGATCTGCCTTCCAGAGTCTGACAGATGATGTCCCTGCAGATGACCAGCCTTAAGGGCTGATGCACATTGCTATCACTTTCCTTGGTAATCTGTTGTCAGGCTCCAAGCAGCTGGATATCATAGGTTTTTATCCTATGTTGTTAGATGTACTTGATAAATTTTGCCCAAGAGGCACACTTAATTTAACATATTTCTATTTATTTAATAAAAATTAGATTCCCTTTTATCCTATATGATTTGTAACATAGCATAATTATATTAAATACAACATACTTGTATGTTGTTTTCAAACACGAGTATACTATATAAGCTCTATTCATGTCAATGAAAACAATGATTTTCATTTTTGTATTATTGTGAAATCATTTTTATTGGTGGGACTATTTTTACATGGAGTAGAGAAGGGCAGCTAATTTAAAAAGCTTTTTAAAATATAAACATTAGCGCCGTTCTCCACCTAGTACCTCCTATCGTCCTTCCTACATGCTTGATAAAGAAAATTGAATTAACTGGTTCAGCTGTGCTAAACTGAACAAGCACTTGGTGACCAGTGATCAACCATCAAGTGACCTTCTTTGAAGCGGAAGTGGGCCCTCTAGACATCTTATGACCTTTGTTGTAGTCACACTGTTTTTGACTTTTTTTGGTTTAACTTAGACCATGGCAGAGAATTACAAAGGCAAGGAGACACCTTGCCCCAGGGCACAACTGATTCGTTTCCAGAGAATTCATATGTCTGGAAAACTCTGAGTGGCTTGCATCAGCACGGGCTCTGATGCTGATTGTGGTGTCACTCTGGAGTCAAATTATCTGGAGTCAAGGTCAAGCCCGTTTCTTCCAGACTTAGTTTTGGAGAAGTTTTTCTTCTTTGAACCATACATTATAATAACAAGAGTATGAATTCAATCCAGAAGAGGTATGATTTTTTTAATAGTAAACTAGAAAACCCTTTCTGCCAATTTTAATTATACTTTGCTTCCACCCATATCTGCTAATACCCAATCTCCATGCAAGTCTGATTTTTCTTCTTGGCTCCTTACAGCAGAGTTTCATTTAAAAAAATACAAAATAATCTTAAAAAGGAATTAAAAGGGAAAACTTCATAACTTAGCTGATTTTCTATAAAATTTCATTCATGCCCTGGCCATGTGGCTGGAGTGTGCTGCAGAAAGGCAAACTTGGGCAAAACCTGAAGGGGTTTCCTGTGAAAATGACAAGAAGGTTTCTGCCTACAGTCAATACTGTGTATGCCTGAGCATCTTTACATGTTTGAGACACAGCTCAAGTGTCCCAGAATTCAAATGGGACCGAAAAAATGACTTACGACATGAAAACCAGAGCTTCTGAAGAAAACTTAAAGAAAACAAGGTTATTTTACCTGGAGGAGGAAAACTAAGGGTAAATATAAATCTAGCCTAAGTCAGGATACTGCATAAAATATGGAAGCTACCTATTCCATTTGAACCAGGAATTCATATTTAGCTCCATTTGAGCTAAAATTGAATTTAGTTTTAATTTACACCAGGAGGAATTTGCAATTCATATTAAATTTTCTTAACCAGATCATAACAAAGGGAATTAAAAACTGGATATTCTTTAGTTATAATTAAGTACTGACCAAAAATTGTCTTTGATTATTGTTTCTTGAAAGCAAAGATGTGTTATAGATGAGAATGGGTATGACTATGTGTTCAGTACTTACTGCAAGTCAGACCCTTTGAAGCAGGAGTAAGCCTTCTAGAAGCATTATGACCTCTGTGCAGTCACACTGCTTTTGACTTCCCCTTAATTTAACCAACAGCATGGCAGAGAAGTACAAAGCAAAAGAGAAACCTTGTCCCCGAGACTCAGCCAGCTCACTTCCAGATAATTCATTCCCGGAAAACTGACTTGGTGCCAGCCAAGATCCCAATGCTGATTGCAGGATCGCACACAAATTATCAGGAGTCAAGGTCCAGGCTGACACAAGTTTGCTCACATCGTGATCATAATAGTACAAGTGATGAAACTGAAGCCCAGGGAAGTAACTTGACGAGACTCATAAAGCCAGGAAATGACAAGCTTAGATGAGAATCTCGGTCTATTGATGCCAAAGCTCATATTCTTTCCATCATCCCACACTGTATACCTAGGTGAAGTTTAAAAATCTTTTTCAAACTTTGGGTTATGTTAATATATGACACTAGTGATAAAGCTGAATGTTTCAGTTTGTTTAAATGCTAAATGGAACTCAAAGTTTAATAATGAAACAATGAAATAGCTTCTCCCCTCCCCCTTTTTAATTCTAAAACCCTTTATCTCTTTATTGCTAAATACAAACTAATAATTAGAAAATTCATAGCGAATTCTTAGTTCAAGGATTTATTTATATAATTGTTCCTATCAGAAGCTTTTAAAGGGCTTCATACAGCATTAAAGAACATAAAAGAGAGCATACGAGAATAACGTTATTTCCTTTGCAAAACGTAATATATTTTTGAGGTCTAATAGACCTTATTAATCAATTAATTAATTAATTAATTATTAACTAAAACTATGGGAATGAGAGCACCCAGTTTACCATTTCTGTACCTTTTTGCTGAACATGACCTGCTTCGATGAACAGTAGGCTTAGACCCCTCACAGAGGATCCACGTCTCTAAATCAGAAGGTATTTGTGTTCCTCTCTGCTTCTATAGCTACATATATCATTGCAGTCCAAAGAGTTTTTTTTTTGTTGTTGCAAAATTAAGGTGATTAAAATGGCTTCTAATGGCAGTAATTTTGCAGTTCTAATTACAGTGTTTATTATAATGAAGAATTTAATATAAATATATGGCAATTAACAGTGTTCTATTGGGGAAGACTGAAAATAATTTGCCCTAATCTAGAGATTTTCTGAGATCCATAATATATTTACATTAATTCCTTTGCCCTAACAACACCACTGTATGAAATAGCTACAGGGATTTATAGAGAAGAAAGAGAGACTCGCTGTAGGAGAGTGACATACCATGTAGGGAAACCTAAATTCTGCCGCCATCTAATGGGGTTTTTCCCTATTAAATTACCATAGCATAAAATTAGATACGTAAAATCACTTAACTACATTTATTTTTCAACTAGAGTTTATATATTTTAAAAGTGCCCAGGAAAAACTCTCGAAATTTCTCTTCTTATACCCGAATTTATTTGAAATCCTATGAGAATTTCTGCTTACACACGTATTGCTGATCTCCATTTTTTATGGGTAATTTAGGTACAGAACTTTAAAAACATCAATACTATAAAATAATCCTACTGAATGAACAGGGCTACTTTATCCATTAGCCATCCTGCATTGCTAAATGGATTGCTTTTCTTAATTAACTTGGCACTTCTCAGCGCATAAAGAAGCAAACAATAATGATTTTTAAAAATATTTCTGATTTTCAAGCCTTTATTCCACTTCCTCAATTTTAACCTGCCAAAAATGAAATAAATGCCTATGGAAAATGTAATTACTTTCCCCCTTTTTTAACTTCTTCTTAATTAACTTTTAATCTATGCTGTTACACAGGGAGCATCTCTTAATACTAAATGTGTCTAAAATGTAGGAGACAGAGATTTAAATGATTTAGATAAACATCTGCCCAGCACAGAGGCATAAAAATTACCAAATTAGGACATGGGTGGCTGAGTGCCAATAGTATCTGCCAGCGGAGAAAGATATTGCCTTCATTTTTTAAAAATCTTTTGCTTACAAACAAACCAACTTAATAAATGCCTTCTAACCATGCAACCTTATTTTGGAGCATGTTTCTTGGTTTATCCAACATAAAATCATAAAAGCTTTTAAATGAGAAATTGCAGAAAAAAACTATGCCATCATTTATGAAAGACATATTTTAATAGAAAAAAATCAACAAATTGGGAAATTTCAGTGTGGAGTGAAGTACGATTGTTTTATTTAGTTGGAGTGGATACTATCAACAGTAATTTTACAAAATCAGTTCAATGGTATGATCCCTGGTTGGTGTTCAGATAATTACTATACTTATGTCTAGTAATTTTCCTCTATTAAATGGAGCACAGAGTGGCAAGTAAAGACAGGAAGCTTTGACTCTTAAACACCTCCTTTATTATATGTGTGTAATTCATCTTCTAATAACTGAAAGAACATGACAATAAACTCCTTCTATACAAGATGGAAACGATCCTACAGTCTTTATGCATGTCCAGTTATCCAAAATGTCTTGAACTTTTTTGCACAAGTTACAGTAGAAACACCTGCATGCACACACACACACACACACAACACAGAGAGAGAGAGAGAGAGACAAAGACAGAGAGAGAAGTGTAAGCATTTATCTACCTTCGATCTCCAAATCCCATTGAAATAAAGAAAGAAAACGAAGAATCCCATGAGTATATTCATGGAATTACTGAGAAGAGTAGATGAGGACAGTAGAGACCAGAGATTTCTATAACTTCTGAAACCAAAAGGTAGATAGGTCCTATTAAGTGGATAATCCAAGTTAAAGAAATCCCAGGAGTTTGCCACAGTGGTGCTGGGAGATGAATGACTTCTTGGCTGGTTACTGGATTTGAGGATCACCATCGTTCTCTCTCAGTAGTCTCTCTGCATTGTTCTACCGTTTCTTGCTTCCGGTAGCATATGTAAAACCTGATGTCAGTATAATTTTCTTACCTTTTTAAATATCTTGCTCTTTATGTGGGTTGATCCTTAGTGTGTCACCAAGGATTTTGGTTTTAGATGTATCCCAGCCTGGGGCTTCTGAAGGATTGGGTCTTTTGTTCAGTTTATGGATTATTCTATTATTTTTTAAACTATTATTTCAACTCCATTTGTTACTTTTTCTCCTTCTGAAACACTTACTGTGGGCATGCTGTTTCTCTGAGATCTGCCCTCCAGTTCTTCTATCTTTCCCTTATGATTCTCATATTCTTGTGTTTTTTCTCTCTATTTTAAGTTATTTCTTCCATTTGATCTTATCATTACAAATATAGTTTTGATCTATATCTGGCCTTTTATCTTTTCAGTTCCATTATTGTAATTTATTGTTTATGAATCATGATTTAGTTGTAGAATATTTTCTAATTATATCTCTTTGATGGTTCTCATTCATTCTATTTTAATGTTTTCTTTTGACTCCTTTGTCAGGTTTACTTCATTGAGAAATATCACTTATAGAATTTTGGCTCACTTGCCATTTCTCAGGTTACTAATACCCTTTAAGTATTTTTTTTCCCTGTGTTTCATTGTATGTGCCCTTGGCCTTCATACACATGGGAATATTATGGGTTCTGAGCTAGTCGGGGAGGGGGTTGGAATAAAATGGAGGGCACATCACTTTTGCCTTTAGGTCAGATTACATTATCTGTCAAATCGGTTGTTCTCTTTAAAGCATGGAAGTACAGCTTCCCTAGTCCTTTATTACCTGGATGATAAGTAAAAGGCCTCTGTCTGTCACAGGAACTTGGGGCAGTGTAGCCCACTAGTGCATGTGCTGGGTGACTGAGTCTCCTCCAAGTCTAAGAGAGTGACTGGGACCAGGCAGACCTTCAAAAGTCCACGCAAAGCCAGTGTACCTCCTCATCAAGGGAATTCGCAGGCTTCTTTTAACTGCCCAGTAGCAATGCAATGTGTCACAGATTCTATTCTAAAGTTTTTAGTAGCACAATTTTAAAAAGTCAAAAACAGATAAAATTATTTAATAATGTATTGCATTTAACCCAGTATATCACATATATTATTATTTCAACACGTAATCAATATAAATATTTTAATAAGATTTTTTTTTTTTTTTGGTATTTTAAAGCACACTTCAAATTGGATTAGCCCAATAGCCCCACATGATTAGTGGGTACCATATTGGACAGCACAGTTCCAGCTCATTCTTCTCCAGCCACACTGGTTTCTTTGAAATTTCTAGAACATGACAGCCATACTTTTGCCTCATGGCCTTTGCATCTGTTTCTCCTTTCCTAGAACAATTCCCATAGATATAAACATGGCTTGTTCTCTCATCTCTTTCTAGTCTTTTTTCCAAATGTCACCATCTCAGTGAGGCCATGCCAGACCCCTCTATTTAAGACACCTCCTACCTCACCCAATCCTTGCATTTCCTTTCTTCTTACCTGCTTTAGTTTTAAAATATAATTAATCACCTTTTAATAATATATAAATTACTTATTTACCATGTTTATTATCTATCTCTCCTCCCCACTAGAATCTCTCCCATGAGGGGATAAATTTTGGACTGTTTTGTTCATTTATGTATCCCTAGCTTCTCAAATAATGCCTAATATATAGCAGTTGCTCAATGAATGCTTGTTAAATGAATGAAAAGGATAAAGGCAGTGTAATACTATGCAGTCATTTAACAATGTAGAGTCATGTGTATTGACTTTGAGAGATATTTGAGATCTTTTGGTAAAGGAAAAAAGGCAACATGTTGAAGAACTATATAAACATGTATCTTTGCATTGTTTCAAAATATATGCCTGCAGATATAAATTTAGCTGTGTTTAAGATGGCATATCATATATCATTAATGTAAGTTTAAAGACTGGTAGTAGCTATAAAATATTGTGAGCACCTATGATCTTGCTCCGAAAATTAACTCAAGGTGGTAAACTCCATTTCTTAGAGGTCACCACTGTATACCCCTATAGATATTTCTCCAGAAATATTCTGAGACCTCTACATTTTACATGTATTATTCTACCATCTTTTTGATTGTAAATACAGGGCCATCTAGATTTCATCATTTTAATTCCTAGAAATGATTTGATAAACTGTTCCTCACTTCGTAATCTTTGCTATCAAATTGTTAAGTTGACCTACTAACTGAATGAAAAGAAATTAGATATAGAAAAATGGACAGATTTCAGCTGTCCATTTGATATAGTGATTTGAATTAGTTTGAATGGGCTTCATGGCAATTTTCTAGCCTGCAACTGCTGTTACACAGAATTCTGTCAATTCACTGAAGATGTTTAAATACTCTGTGCAGCAATACAACTGATTTGTGTATTACACAAGTAATAACTACAGTTTGATTTAAAAAGAAAATATGCCCCAGAGAAAAGAGGAACTACTTAATGCAGCTTTTATTTTATTACTTTAGAAGGTACACAGTCCTAATTCAATTTTTCTTTTGAAAAATGGAAATATTAATAGCATTCTAGTAGTACCTAGAATTGCCACTATGCTAAGGGCTTTAAATATTTTATCCCACGTGATTCTTACAATAAGCCTATAAAGTTGGTACCAATATTGCTCCTATTTTTACAGATGAGGAAGTTGAGGTTTAAAGAGTTAAAGTAACTTGCCCATGTACACTCAGCTAGGAAGATTAGAATCAACAAGTAAATATCATATTTGCTTTCACTCCAAAACTATGTTCTTAGGTGCTATGTCACTAATATATTTACTGTAGCAGAACCAATGACTTCTGATTGTCTTCATTATCTTTATTTTTGTAGTCCTAAAATTACAAAGGAATTTTGACCTAAAACCTTTTATAAATCAGTTATATGAAACCGACGTGTAATATTATATCACAACACTTAGAACAACAACCAGAACATAGTAGGTACACAATAAATAATTTTGAACTAATGATATCAGGAATGATTTTGTCTATTGTAACGTCCTAAATCTTTGCAGTGAAGGGAAAAAAACTTTATACAGAGGAAAGGGCAGATGCATGTGACATGGACAACTGTTAGCATTTGAGAATGGAATAGACAAATAAAAGTAATTAAAATTCACTTCATTGGAACCAGGTAGAAGTAATAGATAAAAGCAACAGATAGAAAGCTGGAAAGTACCAGAATATTCCACAATATGCCTATCTGAGGTGTCACTGCATAGAGATATATTTTTGAATACTTTACATAGATAATAATGCAGCTCTGTTAATTAAAAAATAGGAAGTCACTTGAGTTTATATAACTGACAGAAAAATATTTACTTCCTCTGGTAATTTTATGCATCTTGAAATATCTGAAGGCCTAGTTAAAATATGAAACACGCTCTGACGGCCACTTATAAAGACTTACTCATTCTTCTCCATTAAATTAGGCAACCTTGCCTTAGCCTTAGAAATATCACTCGGATAATGCTTCACTTTCTCTTTGACCCACTCTCCCCTCCAAACCTTGTCAACCACTTTCAAAATATTGCATCATGTTGGATTCTATGTATGTAATTATTCTCAAGTTCACCTCATCTTTTCATTCTTTCTACTGCTTCACTAGCACAGATCACCATCTGTGGCTAGAACTAATGAATTCACTTTCAAAATATTCTCCTTGTCTTAGAAGTCCAATTTACTTCCTGTTGTCACCAGATTTATCTTCCTACAACTGGGATCTGTTCTGAAATCTTAATTCCATGTCACCTTAGGTCAAAACTTAGGTCTGAAGCTTCCTCATGAAACTAAAAAATCTTAGAATCTTGCCCCAGCCAGCTTTCCTGGCTCCCTTTCTCACAATCCTTGAATATACCTCAATTACGATCATAAAGAGCACCTCATGACTGTCCCAAATTGCTGAGTACGTTCTCACACTAAATTCTGTTTCTAAAATATCATGGCTCTTTTGTCATCAATCAAAATCTTTGTCAAGCATCAAGGCTCAGAAAAAATGCCATCTTCTTCATGATGTTTTTCCTGGTCTCCCCCATTACACTCCCAACATGTAATTAATCATTCCCATCCAGCATTATTCATACCTTTATTTACTGCATATCCACTACCCAGCTTTATTATAGGTGTCATCATGCATTTCCTTATTGAGCGTGAATGCTTTGTGGACAAGTACAATGAGTTATTTAAGTTTTCTCCTTCAGCACCTAAGATAGGGCATTATTTACAGAAAAAAATCTGACACAATAAATATGTGTTTTTTACTGAAATAGCAAATGAGCTCAAAAACTGCAATAAAATATTCTTAAAATATACAGAATAAGGATAGCACAGGGGAGAAAACATAATCTCTATATTATAGAAGTGGAATGTGATAAAACTTGTATTGATAACTGGTTGAATTTAGATGGATGTCTTATTGGAAATGGGAAATAGAAAAGCAGAAGGGAAAATAAATCAAAATTATTCTTTGATTTCAAGTTTTCAGGGAAAAATTATTTTCAGGTACTAAGTTTGCCTGTATTGGGAAAGAGTGATTTTGTAATTTTCAGAACTGTCATCCTTTGTTACACTGTTGTCCTTCACCCACTATGCTCTCTGGGGGTTTCCAGCGATCGCACAACCAGGAGTTGTGGCTGCAATGGCACTGAAGTCTTGCAGCACAGGAAGTCTCGGTAATCAATTCCCCACTTTCCAGGTAGTGCTATTTGGCTCCATTCACATTA
The DNA here is from genome assembly GCF_021613505.1 of Equus quagga. Classification (NCBI taxonomy): domain Eukaryota; kingdom Metazoa; phylum Chordata; class Mammalia; order Perissodactyla; family Equidae; genus Equus; species Equus quagga. Next base: position 54,799,323 of record NC_060283.1, on the reverse strand, counting down.
ACTTTTCAACGTTTTACGTGAAGAAAGCCTCCAGATAGTGCGGAGGGAGGGAGAGCAATAAGCCCAGTGATTACAAATCAATCACTTTTATTGCTGCCACAGCTGGTAGCAGAACACAGATGATAGGCAAAGCAATGGTTTTGTTCAATAACTGAGTTGCTCCTTGCGGGGCGGAGGATGAAACCTTGTTGATAATCCACTCTCAGAAAATACGTATTTTGTTTCAAATGTTGGGTGGCGCACAATAGAAATGTAAGTTTTCATAGTGGACCTTATGAACATCGAAGGTTATAAAGCATATTTGATTAGATTTACGGGAGGATTAGCTCTACTGCAAGTGTGCAGCCAAAATCTCTGTGACACCTCTTCCTATGAAAAATGGAAGGTACACACTCCCTCAATTAGGGGTGATTCAGGTAAGGTACTACTATTGAGTAAATTTATAAAATACATTCAAAATGGACAAAAAGGAATTTTATACACATGGGTATGTGTGTATGTTTATTTCTGGAACAAAGTTATGACATTGCTATCGTAACGATATGGAAGTAAAATATCTGTCTGGATGTGAAAACAGTAGAGTCTCTTCAAGATGGACCTTGCCAGGATTTTGTTGAAATAACTTTTTATGCCATCAAATGTTCTAAATAAATCTCATTTCAGTGTTTGTTTGTGTTTTGGGGCCCCTATTTTCTCCTTCGTTCTCTCACATCATTATCACCAAATGCGGCACCCACGTTCGCTACAAGTGAGACAAAGAGATGCTATAAAACATTCTTCAATGATTAGAAAGACAGCATTTACTTGGAGGAGAGGATGCAAAACTGTAAAAAATAATGTGTACCTTTGTAAATAGAATTCAAATTAGAGCTAAACTCTCAAGTTTTCAATATTTTATTTTCGGAAGTGATGGGAGAACACCCACTCTGTTTAGAAGCCATGCAGGATAACAGAAAGCATGCTATGGTACAGGACAGAACACAGTTTTTATTCCCACAGCCAGCGTTGGCGTCTATGACATTAGAGCTAGTCATTTAATTTCTGGAGTCTTCCGATCATATTATTAAAAATGGAAACAATGACGCATTGCCAATAAGAGATTATGAAAATATTGGGATGACAAATAACATGTGACTGTATTTTAGTTACTCAGTATGCCATTGTTGTTGTTATTTTCCTGAAAAGATTCACTCCCACAAGGAAATTACAGAAAATAAGCACTATTGGTGTGCACTGTGCCATTAGATATTTTCACACCAACCATTATGCTGAACTCAGAAAGAGCATGTTTTAACTGGACGTAGAGCCTTTATTTGTTCTAAGAAAACCCTAATTTGCCCAGGTTCTATCAGTAACCATGGTTTCCACATAATACTCACGGAGGTGGCTGTAGCTTTTATTTCCTAATAAGACTCACTGCGATACAAGGTCTGACTCAGAGCTTTTCCTAGGAACACAAAAGGGAAAAATAAAAATGTAAGAGAAAAATTACTAAACTGTCCCTTGATAACTAAATGGTTGATCATAAATTGGAGTGTCTATGCAAATGAAGTAAATAATTAAAAACTCCAAGAACAGCGTTGACTAGGTGGTTGATGACTGGCAATTATAAAAGCTGAATTTTTAATATGCATACATCTAAGGAGCCAGTAAAAATTAGCTCCCAGACTAATGGACTTGCCTTTCTTCCGAGGCAGAATTTTAATGAGAGCATTATTTATAACAGAGAGCTCAAGAAGCAGGGTATTCTTGCTTAGTCTCATTTTTTAATTCCCTGACACCTTATCCATTAAACTATGAACTTCTTTACAGAAGAATAATACTTTATTTTCTAGGAAGTAAAGGTCAAAATGACCTTGGAAATTCATCATACAATATATACTCTAAAGATATGCCACTTAGAAGAAAAGAAATTATAAAGCCTGTTTCTAAATACCCGAGTAGTATGTGCTTCTTTTTTATATTCCAAATGATTAAATTGCATTTCATGGAGCTTTGGTCTTGATGCTACACAAAATGTTACGCTCCCATAAACTTTCCATGTGATGCAATTGTTTCCTACATAAGATAAAGTTTAAACTCCTTAAGGATATTTAAATCATTTGTATATACTTTAATAATGCTTAAGAATGGTTTTAATCATTCTGATACCTGTATATTATTTAGCTGTTGATTTCTTTAAGATCTTTGAAAGTGTTTTTTCTCTTGGCACAGCATTGGCAATCTATATCATGAGCATCACAGAGTCCTTTGACGTTCTTCTTAAGGTTAGATTACCACTTTCCAGTTGTAAGATTTCAGCCAGAGCTGTCTCTGCTCTTGCTTTCATGGTCCCTTCCCCCATAGTTGTGACTAAGCAAGGAATGTTTGGGAGATAGCATCTCAGGAGATTTTATTGGCTGTGTGACATCCCTCATAAACTACGAGTCAGGCAAAAACCTGGTCCAAGGATGAATCAGAAGAGTGGCTTTAAACAGAAATTCGCCAGTCTCCTTCCAATTCCACCCCTTCATCCTCACCCCAGTGCCAACCTGAAATCACAGGACCAAAGTTCAGATGTAGAGGAATCATTATCAGGGAACATGACAAATGGGCTCTCATTTGTTCAGGCATGTCCCTTTCTATTTTCTTTTCTTAAGCCGTCAGCATTTTATACACTCAGAAATGCTGAAGAATGTAGGCTTTCTAAGAAATCTTATGTTTTATTAAAATTCTCAGGAATAGAGTTTCCTCTCAATGTTTGGCATCAGACAGACAGCAGGCAAATGCCCAGGATAACCTGGATTCTTTATATCAACCAGAGCAAAGCCAGGATGTGCTCACTGGGAATCTGTTCAATAAGCTGGTTTGGTAATGTTACCCAATAACATTGGATTGTCAAGCAGTTAAGTTTTTTTATATATGTTTTGGCAATTTTGTTTTTCTTCTCTTTTTAACTGCCTGTGTTTGTCCTTTGCACATTTTCCTATTGGGATTTTTTTTTCCTAATTGATTTGAAAGAATTCTTCCTATATTAAAACTATTACTTCTTTCCTTGCTGCAAATATTTTTCCAGCTTATTATTTGCCCTTTAATTTTTATATTCTTAATTCATAGATGTGCTTACTCTTCTGTATGATCAAGTATATCAAGATTTTCTGTAGTGTTCTCTTTCATATTTTTATGTTTAGAAAAGCTATTCCTACTCTGATATCAGATAAGTATTTACTTATATTCTCCTGCAATTCTGGTTTGTTTTTAACAACAAATTTAATTCATTTGTTACGTGGTGTGGGGTAGATATTATTTATTATTTTCCAAATACTTAACCAATGTCCAAAGACCATTTATCAAGTGAAATTCTTTCTCTACTGCTTTGAAATATCTTATTTATAATCTAGTAAATAACTAAATACACTTATATGAGTCTATTACTAGGCTTATTAGTCTCTTCCAGTCATTTATTTATTTTTACTCCAATATCAGAAAATGTTCTACCACTCTCAGAATACTATAACATTTATCAGATAAGTATCCAGTTTTTTCAATTGTCCTTTTAGCATTAATTGAGCTGATAATATAGTTTCTCTCTTTTGATAATGCATTACTAATATTCTTTGGATTTCTTCCTATATAGTATAATTGAGAATGTTGTATAATTTTCTTTTTCTTTGAGGAAGGTTAGCCCTGACCTAACATGTGCTGCCAACCCTCCTGTTTTTGCTGAGGAAGACTGGCCCTGAGCTAACATCCGTGCCCATCTTCCTCTATTTTGTATGTGGGACGCCTGCCACAGCACCTCTTGACAAGCAGTGCATGGATCCGTACCCGGGATCCGAACTGAGGGACCCCAGGCCACTGAAGCAGAATATGTGAACTTAACTGCTGTGCCACTGGGCTGGCCCCTATAATTTTCTTTTCGATCTGTCATCGCCCAGAGTTTTGTGAGTCTTTTCTTCTTGAGTCATAAAATGAACTGGAAAATATAACAGATAAAGTTCTAAGAATATGGCTGAGTCAACTAAGACATTCAATGCTTCCCTTTCATCTACCCCATCCAGAAACTATAGAAATAACCAACACGTTATAAAGATAGGGAAAAACTAAAAGCCTGCACCAGTCCTTGAAACTAGGAAAGGCATCTATCCATATAGACAATATTGAGTAATTTCTGCTGCGTGGGGTGCGTATGGGAACAAATGAAAGAATTTCATGATAGATAACCCACAACTCCATGTCCCAAGAGAACATGGGATATTTCAGGAAGAAGCGAAAGGAAATCTAGGGAGATCTCTAATAACATCCCTTCATTTGAATGGTTGAGGTCTGAAAGCAAGGACAGGACTGTTGACAGATGACATTCGAAATTTCTACCACCACTGCAATAGTGTGGCTATGCCTAGCACATTAAATAGAAATGTAGCCATATTAGACCAAAAGCCTTCAGACAGCTGAACTTGTCCCAGGTGTGGCATTAAAAGGGACGAAGAATAAAACAATACAGTAAATCAAATAAGGGATGTGCAGGACAAACTTGAGATGATCATCTGGAATGCAAGGGAGAAAGAAAATGTAATAAAAATAACCAAAGGAAGACCATTTACATAGATAACTACCCACGCAAAGCTAAGACACTGATTTTCCTATAGCAACCCAATGTGAACTCCAACAAGAAGTTGGCAGTTGTTAGTGGATGTCTCCATGTTCACTGCACCAATTCCACAGGAGATGCAACTGCCACCTCTCTTCCTTTAATTGGCGTAATAGATTGCTAAAATTCCCGAAGACTTTGTTGTAAGCACTTTCCTTCATTTTCAGCTCCCATTTTTGATATGTAGGCCTTTGGTCATTGCACTCAGGAGCTAAGATGAAGAACCCAGCTGTTGCCTTTGCTCATGAGATCCCTTTATTTCTGCCCTATTTTTTTAAGGCAAAAATATTGTCATTTAGTTAAAAATTTACCTCACTGACTGAAAAGGAAAATATAGCTAATTAATATTAAAATCCTTTAGGTTAGATTTTAAAAGTTAGTAAGATGTTTTTTCCTTTGGTTTGAAGGTTAATTCATCCTAAATATGTGCAAACATTTTTTTGAGGCACAAATTCTTAACCACAAGAGTCACAAATTGAGCTTTTAGAAAAGTATTATATACAAAAAGCTACTTTTTAACCTCTCTGTACTTTTCTAAAAATAAATTCACATTTCAAGTTTTCCAGTTGTCATACATCTTTAAAGTGGCAAGCACAGAATTTTCACCTTTCATATGAGAGAAGTAAATGTCCCTTCAAAATACTCTGGCTGACAGATACACCATAACAAAGTAAGGAAAAGCAAAAATTTTAATCTTATATACAAAGACAATAGAAATATCTAATGAAGGATATGAAGAAAGTTGTTGCTATTTCTGGTCTGTCTTCCAAATACTAGCAATAGTGTCCCATTGTCTCACAGTCTCAAATTATTAAAGAAAACTGCCAGAAACCATGTTCTTGTAAACATATCACACCACATCACACCAACACCCACAGCAATCCCACCGCCCCTGCATACAAATCTGCCTCAGAATATTAGTTGTCAGGAATTTGTTCAGTTACCTACCATTTGAGACTGACATTAAAGAAATTGGTCCAGGAATCTATTTAGTGAAATCTGCTATTGAATAAAATTGCCATAAATTTAGTAATATAGGTAATTGAAGATAGAAATGTAGATGTTTGATAGAAATTTAGGTGACCAAAATGAAGGTATTTGAAGATAGACATTTAAGGTATTGCAGAATGGAGTCCAAAGTGAGGTCATGAAAATTGTCGTTCTCAGAAAAACTAGAAGAAAAAATATCTTAATTAAGAGACTAGGATTTTTTTAAAAAACCGAATGCATTACATTTCAACAATAAGAGAGGAAAAAAAAGTCAATTTAGGAATAACTTGATAATAATTTGGATGTAGTTCCTATAACATTTCAATGTTTGCATTTTTAATATAGTATATACATATACAACCACTCAGAGTATGTGTGCGTGGAAACAGACACAAATACATAGGCGGTTCTTATATTTTATCATAAAGTTAAAAATTATAACGATAATTATTGGCCCTTTAGCTTTTTAAAAATAGTTACTCAATATAAGGTCAATCTGCAAAAGTAAATAGTGGTCCTGTATACTTGCAACAAACTATTAGAAAATTAAATTTAAAGTAAAATATCATTTAAAGTAGCATTAATAAATGCCAAATACCTAGCAACTAATTTAATGAAGGATGTGGAAGTCCTGTACACTAAAAACTACAAAATATAATTGAGAGAAATTCTAAAAGACCTAAGTATATGTAGGAACATGCCATGTAAATGCATTGGAAGAACTCAATATTGAGAATTGACAAAGATGTCAATTCTCCCCAAACTGATTTATAAATTCAGTGCAATACCAAAAAATAACAATAACAAAAAACAAAAAACATCAGTTTCTTTTATGGAAAGACAAGTTGATACTAAATTTCATATAGAAATTCAAAGGGTCAAAGGGTGCAAATTTTTAGTTACACAGTGAGCATGTTCTGGGGATCTAATGTACAGCATGGTGACTATAGTTAGCAATACTGTATTGTACTGAAGTTTGCCAAAAGAGTAGATCTTAGCATTATCACCAAAAAAGAGATAACTGTAAGCTGATGGATGTGTTGATTAGCTTGATTGTGATAATTATTTCACAATGTATATGCATATCAAATCATCACATTGTACACCTTAAATATATACAATTTTTGTTTGTCAATTATGTCTCAATAAAGCTGGGGAAAAAATGACACTGAAATACAATTAGAAAAAGGATGTTTTTACAAATGGTGCAAGACTAATTTTATATCTATATGGAAAATGGTAAATTATTACCCCAAACTTATACAGTACACAGAAATTAATTCCAGATAAATCATAGCCCCAAAAATGAAATATGTCAATAAATTTTCTAGAAGATAATAGAAAATGATATTCTAATCATCTTTGACCTTTACGTAGGTGAGAATTTATTAAACAGGCCACAAAATATGTTACTACTTAAAGAAAAGAATGACAAATTGGATATTATGAAAAACAATAAATTCTGTTCATTTAAAAGACCATTATGAAGAAAAGACAACCAGTGGCAGAAAATATCTGGAAAAACAAAAAGTAAGATGCAGAAAAATAAAGTAGTCCTAGAAATCATAAGCCAGCCCCGGTGGTCGATGGTTAAGATTCGGTGCTCTCACCGCCACGGCCTGGGTTTATTTTCCAGTCAGGGAACCACACCAGCTGTCTGTCGGTTGTCACATTATGGCAGGTGGGTGTTGCTGTGATGCTGAAAGCTATGCTGCCAGGATTTCAAATACCAGCAGGATCACCCATGGTGGACAGGTTTCGGCAGAGCTTCCAGACTAAGATAGACTAAGAAGGAGGACCTAGCCACCCACTTCCAAAAAGATTGGCCATGAAATCCTTATGAATAGCAGGAGAGCATTGTCTGATAGAATGCCAGAAGGTGAGAAGATGGTGCAAAAAGACCAGCAGGGGTCACTCTGCTGTCCACAGGGACGCTAGGAGTCAGAATCAACTCAACATCAGTAACAAAAACATAAATCAGAAGAAAAAGATAGGGGCTGGCCCCGTGGCCAAGCGGTTGATTCCTCACACTCCGCTTTGGCGGCCCAGGGTTTCACTGGTTCAGATCCTGGGTGTGGACATGGCACCACTCGTCAGGCCATGCTGAGGCGGCGTCCCATGTGCCACAACTAGAAGGACCCACAACTATAATATACAACTATGTACTGGGGGGATTTGTGGAGAAAAAGCAGAAAGGAAAAAAAAAGAAGTTGGCAACAATTGTTAGCTCAGGTGCCAATATTTAAAAGAAAAAAAAAAGATAGACAATTTCCAATAAAAATAAATAGGTAAGAGATTTGAACAGGACATTTACAAAAGAAGATATTCAAAGGGCTAATAAATATATGAAAATGTATTTAACATCAAAAGGTATTCAACGTCATAACTCATCAGGATATGCAAATTAAAACAAAATGAGATAACACTATACAACCACTATGATGCCTATAAGTAAAAAGTTGGGAAATATTAACTTTTGGCAAGGACATAGAGTGAGTGGAACAAGAATGTTCATATGCATTATTTGTAATAGCTATTACTAATGATAACTTCAAATGTCCATCAAAGGTGGCATCAATCCATAAATAGGATAGCTTCATGCATTGGAATATCATACAACAATGAAAAACAATGAAAGACTACTACATATAACATGGATGAATCTTATAACCATAAATTTAAAATAATACATAATTAGTAATTCCACTTATATAAAGTTCAAAATCAGAAAAAACTAATCTGTATTGATAAAAATCAAAGTAGCGGTTACCTTGTGGGGAGTTAGTGATTGGGAGGGGCATGAGGAAGGCTTCAGGGTGCTAGTAATGACCTATAAGTTCATCTAGGTGTTTCCACTTGGCAAAAACTCATCAATTTAAACACATGATTTCAGCGCTTTGCTGTATGCATGTTATTATACTTCAGTAAAAATGTTTTCTTACAAAATAAAACAGAAATATGCAGAGAGGAACTGCACACCCTCGGGGGAGAAATAAAACAAACATCCTTAAGGCAGAGGCGAAATTCAAATGCAAACCCACTCACTAAGTCCAAGACCAGGAAATACAAAGATGGTGATACCTAAGTGAAAGTGATATATTTTCATCTCAGTATACATCATCGTAGCTCTTTATGTCTTTATGTGTTGTGCTTAAGGAAAAATGCATTCTGATGTCTGCAGTAAGAAAGAACAGATTGTAAATGCAAAAATTGTGCTTGAGTTTAGACTTTTCAAAAATAATTGTTAATTTTTTTAAATAACTGATTAGTAAAAGAAAATTTCTTTCAGACACCTTCCCTTCTATGGAATCAAAAACTTATTAAAATAAGCTAAGTATATGTCTGTATTTGAATGTACTTTTATATGTGAATATCTATTTTATATGTTTCAATATGTATTTCACGTAGTAGAGTATACATTTAAATACAAAGTTACAGGAAAACATATATTCAATCCTAAATGAATGGAAAATAATGTTATGGATAATCCAAGATCATTTTCATTTCCATTCGAATGTGGAATACCTTGCATGATTGTGAAGGCATATTTGTCTTCTTGATTAGAGTTTGTTTAGCCTGATATTAAAATTAGACTGCACTACTTGAAGGCACACACCTGATCTTGAAGAATTTATATCTACAATATATTGGTTATCAGAAAGAAGCTATCTGGGGATTAAGTATTTTACATCAATATTCATTCAAAAAGATAAGCAACATACTGGTAAATGTGAATTAGCTATAAATTAAAATAAGCACATGGCTGAAAGTTAAAATGAAATTAACAAATTGGCCTAAAGTGAAAATTAGGATATCTCAATGAATTTTAATCCTTCTTAGTTCTATTCCTGTATGTGTCTGTGTGTGTGTCTCTGTGTTTTGAGAAAGAGTCTGTGCTATAATAAGAAGATCATAGGCTTCAGATTCTGGCAAACAAGTATTCAAATACTGAGTCGGCTACTTTTACGATGCTTTAGCAAGTTACTTGGTCTCTTGTAGTTCTTGTAATAGCATGTGCCTTGGACTATGATTGTGGAGATTTAACCACAATGGCATATAAGTTAATAGCTTGCTTTTGGTGGGGCAATTCAATAAGTAAGCAGGGGTCATATGATGATGAATTCGGTTCGTGATATCTCAGTGTAATGGGACCATCCAACTGTACCATGATCAATAGCAAATTGGATGTAGAGAGATCCAGGCTGGAGATGTGATTTATAGACTCATCATACATATTGGCAAAGGAAGCTACAGGGATGAACCAAGGCCCCTCAGATGAGGATGTGGTGTGAGAGAAGAGCTTAGAATCCAGAAACCTAACAACAACATTTAAGGGAGGCCAAGAAGATATGTATTTTGGATCTTATGATCTGATGGTATAGATATACCATCCATACCATTTGACTTCACATACAAATAAACAGAAAGAAACTTGAGCAAGTAGAGAAAAATTATTTAATAAAAAAATAGATCACAAAAGTCTCTGGGTACCTAAGGGCAAGAATGAAACTGTACCTTGTAAGGGGCTGGAGCCAGCAATAACACGCCTTCAGGGATCCTGAGAGAGTGCTCTCTCACTCCTGCCTCTGCTTCCACCTGCATGTCTTCTTTATTTGTTCCTCTGAACACATGTTGAAAAAAGTTTACACCACAGAGTCTGGGTTTTACGTCTGATCCACCCAAGAAGCCAACTCAACATGAAAGTAGAATTTAAGTCCTGATTTTGAGTTTTGGAAAAAGGGTACTGTTTCAAATAGAAATCCTACGCATTTTCTCTGATTGCCGCAGAACTACCAGCCAGACTGCACCACGGGACCAGAGCCATCCAGTCCCTTGTTCTAGGGGTGCTGAGCTCTCTCCTCCTCTTGGCTCCCATGCAGGCAGGCAGACCAGCCATATGCCCAGATTTCTACCCTTGCTGACCACTTTCAGACTTGAGTAAAACTCTACACTGGAGGGCTTGGAACCAAGCACATAACATGGCTGCCAAAGTAGATGATGCACTCCAGAAATATAGGAGACTGTGATTTCTTTTTTCTTTTTCTTTCTTTCTTTCTTTCTTTCTTTTTTTTGGTGAGGAAGATTGTTGCTGAGCTAACATCTGTGCCAATGTTCCTCTATTTTATATGTGGGATACTGCTGCAGCATGGCCTGATGAGCAGCATGTAGGTCCATGCTGGGGATTTGAACCCACAAACCCCAGGTCACTGAAGCAGAACACGTGAACCTAAAAGCTATGCCACCAGGCTAGCCCCTAGGAGACTTTGATTTCTGAGAAACAAATTTTAACTGAATCCTACTCTTTCCTTCCTCTCATGGATTATTCAGTCATAGGCTTTCCTGCATCCTGTCCACAAAAATCTGTATGCCAAGGAGTACAACTGCTTGAGCGCCCACTGTTCTTTTCATGTATAGCCACTGCAGTAAGCCTCATTTCACGTCTGTCCCTGCCTCACTTCTCTCTTTTCTCACCCTCACGGGCCTGGGTTTTCACCTCCCAAATAAAGCATTAGCACATTAATCCTTGCTTCAGGCTCCATTTTCTAGGAAACCAAGTCTGAGCGAGGCAGCTTATTGTTCAGATGGGCTCCACTACCCCCTGACTCTGTCTGCATGAGGAAGGCAAGCAGAGTACTCCCAACACATCTGCCAGGGACCCATCCATGTGACTCTGTGGCTTTAAAGGCACAAGCGGGCTTGTTTCCAGAGCAGAAAGAACCACTCCCATCAGGTCAGACACCCCAAAAGCTATCTGACAAAAATTAAAAGTGTAGTCATCAAAGATTATTCTGTTGGTTATTACTCCTTCCCTGTGGGTCTGATAATTACAAGTGCTGCTAGTTTACATTTTTCTCTCTTTACACAGTTGAATGAATCTGATCAGATGAAGTGTTACTAGAAATATAGTATAATTCTGTGAGAAAATAATACTGGGAAATTTATTATAACTGATAAGTTTTATAGATTGAGGTAGTGACATGAATACATATGGATAGACAGATAGACATATGCATATATTTTTAGGAAATTACTCTAGGAAATTAAAATTATACAATTATTTTCAATGTTCATAAATTACTTTCATATGTAATTATATGTCTTTATCAAAATAATTTCCTTATGAGGCACATCTGTTGGATTTCCAAAACCCATGCAGTCGCTGACTCAGCTCAGTTCACTGAGGCAGGGTGGGGAGGATACTGGCACCGTTGTTCTCTCTTCTGTAGAGGGAGGTGGAGCAACCAGCAAGAAGGTGGGTTAGGACTTGACAATCAATTTTTGCGCGACCTGTGGGATCAATGCTTAGATCTTTAAGGGCACCTCAAATCTCTGTCCTTCCATTGCTTCTTATAATCCTAAAACATATCTAAGTATAGTGTTGATGCAAATAATCCATAACTAATCTATAAATGAGAATTGAGATGAGTTTATTCTGAGCTAAATGAGAGGACTCCGTAGCCGGGGGCCTTCCTTCCCCAAGGAAGGATGGTCACTGACAAAGTGGGCTCTACAGAGTGGTTATATACCCTCAAACAGCATGTTTCCCATATGATTGAAGTGTCCCTTTTACAATAGTCATGAGACTGCTCTGTAGGCACAGTGATTGATGGACACAGCAGGTAGTAGGTCTCAGTGGGCACAGCAGGTGGTAGGTCTATTGTCTCGAGCTGGGTGGTCACAGGTGAGCACAGCAATCAGTTCCTAGCCTAGGGAGAGATGCTTATCCTTAAGGAAATGCCAATGTGGGGGAAGTTGCACTTTTATCTTAAGGACATTTGTTCTTGTCTTTGGGACACAGCAAATGCTTAAATCAGATAGACAATGCGTGCTCAATGGCCACGTTGGGCCCTTTTGGAAAACACAAAGTCAGACCGAAGTAGGTTTACATCAAATGGCTTCCTCATATACTCCAATATATCCTATTGCTTGCCATGCCTATTTGTCAGTAGTCAAGGTCAAAAGTAAAGATAGTCACAGCAAGAGAGAAAGCAATATAGAAAAACATGAAATACTTCAAAATTAGGTCTTCTAAACACTGAGAAAAAAAATAAATCACTAACTTTTCTTCACATCCTGCCTCATCATCAGAAGGCACTGTTTAGCCTTCTTTCTTTCCCTTTAATGCATTTGGCAAATTGTATGAAGCGTACAACACGACCACAGAAGAGACATAAATACTGGGTAAATTGTGTATCAGGGCCCTCGGCAATAATCATCTCACAATCTGGTAGGGAAATCACTTTGTTTAAATAATTTGTTATGTTCTGAATTCATGATGTTTAAAACGCTAAATTTTACTACAGTTATAATGTTCTCTTACTTGTAGCAATTCTTAAATCAGCCAAGTTAAAAGTTAGAATTCCAGAGAAAGCAGTAATGCAAAAACTTAATCACTGTATTTAAACTGCCAATAAAATTCAAGCAATACACAGAATCTGGCAACCCCTGTTGAAAAGGCAATGCTTGGGGCAAACTGGAAAACCAGCTAGGAAGTTTTCTATTGATTAGATGAAAGACAATTTGGAGTCTCATGTAAATCGACTTTTGTTGCCTATTTTATTAATTGCCTTCCTTTAGCAGTCAGATTTCAGACTTAAAAGAATCTAGGAGCTGAAGACCAGAGAGAAGATCCTGATTGTTTCAGCCCCAACCCCAGTCCCAGATCTTTTGTTCTTGTTTTAGATGAGAAAAGAGAGTTTATAAAAGCAAACTAATTCTGATTAGTTTAATCAGCTGTTTAGGTCTCTAACTTGAAGCAAAGTAGTGTGCTTGAAGGAATATGGGCTTTGTGGGCATTCACATTGAATTTGAAATCTATCTTTTGTCACTCCTTGCCATGTAAATGTAGGCAAGTTACTTAACCTTTGGTGTCTCTGTTTCTTCATTCTTAAAAAAGTGATCATAGTTATGATAAGACTTTTATAAGAAATCAAATACATCACTTAATATATGACATAGATAGAGCACGTGGTATATGGTAAACAAAAGTGAGCCCAAGTGTGGTGGCTTGGTGGTGTAGTGGTCAAGTTTGAGTACTCTGCTTTGGTGGTTCAGGGTTCACAGGTGCAGATCCCAGGTATAGACCTACACACTGCTCATCAAACCACACTGTGGCAGCGTCCCACATACAAAATAGAAGAAGAATGACACAGATGTTAGCTCAGGGCCAATCTTCCTCACCAAGAAAAAAGTGAGGCCAAGGATTTATTGGCAGCAGAAGTATCTGAAGATTTAAAGCATTAAAACTACTGATAGACTTAAGTAAGAGACCTAGTCCCAGAACTTTCTCAGATAAGTTCCACAGAACTAACAAGACCTTTAAAAGAATGCTAATTTCAAATTTGATGAATAACGTAGGGTAACTATGTTATGCTGACCCTCTTTGTTGATCAAACTCTTCAGGACACAAGATCTTCAGGCCAAAGTACCACAGCAAAACCAAACACTAACACTCACCTAACAGCTGCTTTCTCGAATTGCAGGCAAGATCCTCTAGGCAGAATCACTTGGTTCTCAAACCAGACTCACCAGGAAGGCTCATAAAAACACAGGTGACGGGCACACCCCCAGAGATCCGAAACAACAGGTCTAGACGGCATTTCTAACAAGTCCCCAGGCAAGATTGAGGCACTTCATCTGGGGACCACACTTTGAGAACTACTATATAAAGATATAGTCTCTTAGATGCTTTCAAATACAAGGCTATAAAGTAATGTAAAATGAATGGCAACAAATATTTATGTACATAAAAATTAAATAATATAAAGATATACGTATATTTAGGGACACCAACTGTCTCCTTTCTCCAGCCTCTCCCTGAAAACCACAATTCAACTGAGACATCCAGAAGTAAGATCCTTCCAGAAGTAGGATCACGCCAAGACTCCAAGCTGCATAGTGCTGTAAATCCTTTCATAAACTAAATTTTACCTAACAACAAACCTTCTGTTGTTGGTTGAATTGTGTCCCCTGAAAAGACATGTTCAAGGCCTTAACCCCAGTACTTGTGAGGGGTACTGGATTGTAAATAGTCTTTGCAGATGTAATTAGTTAGGGTGAAGTCAAACTGGAATAGAGAGGGCCCTAATTCAATATGACTGATGACAGAGAGACGCAGAGGGAGAATGTCATGTGAAGATGGAGGCAGAGATTGAAATGTTGCATCTGCAAGCGAAGGCATGTCAAGGATCGCCAGCCATCACCAAAAGCCAGGAGAGAGGCATAGAACATAACCTCCTTCAGAGCCCTCAGAAGGAACCAACACTGCAGACACCTTGATCTCGGACTTCCAGCCTCCAGAACTGTGAGAGAATTAAAATTTTTATTTTGTTGTAAGCCACCCAGTTTGTGGTACTTTGTGATGGCCACCCTGGGAAACCAAAGCATCCTCCTTACCCCAGTACTTACAAGATTCTCAACCTAACTGTGAAATTTGCTTCAAGTCTCAACATTTTTAGTGTATTTTTCTCCCCCACTCATTTTATCCTCTCAGCCTTAGGAGGGCTGCATTAAAGAAGGAAAGGATGTGAGAGGAAGGTGGGGCAAGTGTGACCATCTCAGCTGCGACCACTAGAAGTCACAAAACCTGTAGTACTATGGAAATACTCTTCTGACCATTTCCCTCTGGCTCCACACCAGGTCTCTCAAGCTCTGGGTCCTGTTTTAATTGTCCTTCACCCTTAGCTTCTACATCCTGGCTCTCTTACTTATTTCTGGCTCTGATCCTTGGCTTTCCTCCTGGCTCTTCCTGCCCCTTGCTTTTGGCTTTGATACCCCTGCAGTGTCCTGCAGCTGGACCTGGGAAAACTTTCCACTTGCCCTTCATTTTTGGCTCTTGCCATTTGGATGTATCCAGTTCTTCCCTGTCCATCCCGGAGTCCACTCTTAACAAGGAAACAATCTTGTCACCCAAGAGGTCCACCCAACTCTGCTTTTTCATAAATAAGTTTCTCTTCATCAATCTTCTTTCATTAAACTGTGTGTCTGTTCCCTGAAGACACAAGATCTTTTAGATTCTTCACTATTTGTTTCCCTTCTCCGTTCCCACTGCCATTTTCAGGTTGTTGTTCCACTGTCTCCACTCAGTAATCTCCTCTACTTTTGCTCTCTACTTTTGCTCTTTTTTCTTCCTTGTCCCATCTGTCTTCTGTCTTCAGGACATCATCCCACAATCATCACTGTCTTTAATCCCGCTTCACCCTGTTCTTCCTTTCTGTGTTGCCTGACACAGTGGTTCTCAACTCTGGCTGCACATTAGAATCATCTGAGAAGCTTTGGAAAACTGATTCTCCAACCGCCCTGCTCCTGGAGATTCCAGTTTAATTGGAGAGGGACTAAGCATCAGAATTTTTAAAATCACTTCCCAAGTAATTCAACTGCTCATCCACTGTTGATAACCACTGGCTGAGCAGTTTCAACATCTGTGATCAAGAGCTTCCTCACTTCCTAGTCTCACAGCTCCTTGGTTCCAATTCTAAGCATTGTCACTTTGTCTCACATACTCCATCACTCAGACATGCCTTACAACTCGTCATAACTTGAAATAACGCTACCATCTACCAGCATGATCTCAGACTCTGACATTGAACTAATTGCAACCTTTTCTCACATTTTCCACTTCCAGTGAACAAGCTCTAAATTCTTATTATGACCCTATATTGTTCCTTGACTTTTTCCAATTCTTCACATCTGATGACTTTACTTTCAGTTCTACACAGTCAGAAATGTGGTCAGCCATTTCAGGAATGCTACCACCTATTCGGATGGAATACTTTTTCTGTATTCATCACTTTCCACAAAGGGGAAGGAACTTCTGCTTCCTAGGAGAAAAGGACTGGAAGAATACTTGAGGCCTGTTTAGCAGAGCCCCACATAGACACACCCCCAAAGGAGGATACCATTGATAAGCATCTGATTGGTAAGCATGGAGGAGGGACCTGTACACTTATGGCTCAGTCTCTTTATCGCTCTCCTGAGCTACCAGGTAATAAGGACAGTTTTTCAGCTCCACTAATCACTTTGTGGATATGTTTAATTCAGTGGAAGAAATAAGTATGGGTTTCCAATCTGCGTTCTTTAGCTTTAGCTACAACAAAAACAAATCTTGTATTCTGATCCCTATTTGTCAACAGACTCAGCTAATTAAACTCCGTTCATTCTCCTGTTGTTGAGTATTTGATCTGGGAATTCATAAAACAGGATTTCTGTCCTCCAGCTACTCTTGTTGCTGCACACAGTTAGAGAAATGCACAGTCATACTTACTGGGTCCACTGTAATTCTTTACTTCTAAACTCAGCTAGATCCTCGTTGTTATGTCTTTCTTTTTATTCGTTATACATGCTTAATCTTTAGTTCCTTTCCCATAGCTATTCCTATGTTCCCAATTCTTTTAAAGCTCTAATACTAAATCTACCCACTCCCAAATTTTCAGTGGATAACCTCAGTTCATACAGTTTTGAAGAAATCATACAACATTTACACTCTTTACTTTCCTCCTCTTCACTTTAAGATTTATCTCCATGCATCTCCTCTTCCTTTGTGCTTCCCTCTCAGGATCAGCCATTCTTTTTCCTTCACAATTTTCTCACTCTCGCCCTTCTCTGAGACTTCATTCCATCCAGTCCTGCTATTTGTTTACATCTTTAACTTCTCTCCCTCTGCAAATAATTTCTCTCTGCCTGCCAACATGAGCACAATAAACAAGGCTGCAAGGTGAAAACAAATCCTCAAATCCTCAATCCTTGAAATGACTTTTTTGTTTTCCTCTGTTCAGCACATAATTCTTGAATCATCTAGATTTGCTGACTCCATTTTTTTCTTTCTTTCTCACACTTCACAACATTATTTAACCTCCCTTAAATCAATGGAAATGTCTCATTTATAATTCATCAATAAAATCATAAACATCATATTGGCGGCTTTTCTTTTTTAGTTCTCACGTTGTCTCTCTCCTCTCTTTCCCTTTTCCCAATCTACCCATATCCTAGGTTCCAGCTCTTTATGTAGCTGATAATATAAAGCTGCTGTCACTCCCCCAACTTCATATTCATATTTACAATTATTGACTTCAGCCTAAATTCAACAGGTCTTTACTCCAATTTCTCAGCTAACTCTTTATTCCTTAGTTAAGCAAATGACAACTTTATTTCCTAATGACTCAGGCTCAAAGTATTGGTGTCATTTCATACCTTCATTTTTTAGCATCTCCATAATTCATTGTGTACCTGCTTCTTGTCAAGGAGTGCATTTATGTCCTGGGGGTTGCAAAGGAGAATAAAACACTATTTCTCCTCAGTGATCTCATACTGTAGTGGGGAGGAAGACAGATGAATAAACAAGTATGTGAGAAGTGCTGGTCTAGAGATATGACTAAAAGGTTGTTGGAAAAGGACAGAGAGTGATTCATACTATGTGTGGGAGTGGGAAGGAATGCTTACATGAGGTGAATACTTCAGTTGAGTCTTTAATATGAGTTAGGCATTTGAAAAGGAGAGAAGACACTTCCAGGAGGCTACTAGGATGGCATTTATAAGGTCAATGATGCGTAAAGCCAAGTGAAATTTGGTTTAACTGGAGTATAGAATCAAAAAAGGATAGGACAAAGGAGAATGAGTCTAAAGAGTCATTGTGATGGTCTCTACAAGCTGCTCTACCAAGCCTGTCATCAAATCGGGTTTTAGTGCAATCATCCCAGCAACAACATAGGGTGGGGAAAATAGTCGCCTTTGATTCTGCTTCTCCAATTTTGCAAGCATTCAATCACTTGTTATATCTTGCAAATGTGCCCTTTACACTGTCTTTTACATCTTTCCTTATTGTCTATATCCCCTGCCCCATGCTGGTTCAGGAGCTCAGTACCCTTCCCTTGGATATCAGACTACTGGTCTCTGACTCCAGATTCTAAAATGGGACTTGATGACATCAAGAGAACAAGCCTTATCATGTCATTCCCACAATAATAGACTTTTTAAGACATCCCACTAGTACACTGAATGTAATCCCTTCATCATGACATTTAAGACTTTCCTCAATGACCTATCTAATTATCTGCTAATATGAAATGGACAAGTTCAGTGTCACAGCCAAGCAGCAGTTGTACCTGATATTTGTGCATGACAGAAGCTTTCTTTCTCCTATAACTTTGCTTTGGTGTTTTTTCCCCTTGAATACTGTCTTCCCCCTCTGCCTTTTGAAACTCTGTCCATGCTTAAAATTTTATCTTAAAATACACCTTCTCCCAAGATGAAGTTTTAGATTATTCCAGATATATTGTCCCTTTTTGCCTTTATGATACATTTTACCTTTTTTATAATGTGACTTAAAAATATTTCTGATGCTGTCATCCCCCAACTGACTGCCACAGAATGTAAACTTTTGAAAGTGACACTATATTACCTGTTTGCATTTTCTTTCACTTCATTTTACACATTGCCTTACCAAAGTATATGTTAATTAAGGTACTTACTTTCAACATAATTTAAGGGGTCACTACATGCTTTTCTCTTTGGTTAACCTTCATACTTCAAGATGGCTATGTGTTTGGCCATGATAATTTGTTGTATGCCGAGCAAGAAGTAATATCCTTAGTTGCCTGTATTTTTGATGTCTCCTCCCTACTGTACTGCCTCTAGAAGGTAAAACAAAAAATGGACAAATTGGATCAATTGTGTTTCAAACTGGATGCTTCAGGCACTGTAGTCTGAGAAAAAAGAAAATTTAAATTTTGCAATGCCAAGCAAAGAATATGATTTAGTTGGTTTTTTTTTTGGTCAGTCAACTCCTTGATGTCAAGTAGTTGCTACCAGATTAAAAGAGAGACACATTAACTCAAAGTGCAATGTCCAGACCCTCTTGTGATTTTCCTTTCTCAACTCTATTATGTGATTTCTTAACTCCTTTACTCATTTTTGTCCTGAAATGGCAGAGCCTTGGGTGCTTTACTGATATATATCCTGAATGTATTTCTTGCCTCAGTTTAAAGGCTTTCAATCTTGTGACAAAATAGTAGTGATGATAAATAAAATAGAAATTTAAATGCAGATATTATTTTCCATCCTAACTTTATTTAAAGAAGTAATAAAATGATAAAAGAAAAGTGTATAGACCTACAGAGACCAAAGTAAGACATTATCACATCAAAAAGTGATGGATTATATTTCATTCATACTTTTTCTCCTGCTCAACATAACAGTAAATTATTAGCAACTATTGTAAATGAATTATGAGATAACTTATTCATGTGTTAGTTCATTCATTTAGGATATACTTATTAAGCATTTACTATATCCCAAGCAACTGTACAAGTTATTAGGCATATATAGATAAAAACATACGGACACTTTCCTACAAGATGTCAGAATGATGATAAATCTAAGTCAGCAAAGAAAAGAGTGGAGATAGAAATCGGGGTACAATTCATGCTGGGAATTATGAGTAACTGTCCAAAATACCAAAGATGGGCAGAGAGAGGGACAAAGGAAACGGGAACCTCATTCCTGTTCAAAAGCCAGAATTAACCAGAGAATAAGAAGAAACTTCCAGTTACAAGTTTGAAAACGGAAGTCATCCATTTTAGAACAAGTGAAATTTAGTGTGCCGTCCAGACACTGAGTGCTATAGGAAAAAATGACATTGAGACAAACCTTGCCCTTTTTTTGATTCTAAATAAAAATAAAACACATGTGGAGGCAATGAACAGGAAAGATGTCTAGAAGATCCAGAAGAAGAATATCCCTTGCAAAATGGTTTTCTGCACAAATTAGAAAAAATATATTTAAAAAACAAGAAAATATCATTGATACAATCCAAGACGACATTATATTTACTTAAAAAGTTAAGAGATAAGCAGAAATGAATGAAAAGAAAATTTCAATGTGAAAAGGAAGAGGAATACAATTTAAAAATATATTGAAAGAACATTAACTACGTGATAGCAGAATTGACACCACAGAGAAGTGAATCAGTATGTGGAAGACAACTGTGAACACCTTTTCCAGGGAGTGAAAGAAGAATATAGAAGCACTCACAGTATGCAAAGGAACAAAGGAGTTGTAAAAATGATGTCGAAGATGACAGTTTTGGAGGTCTGAAAACAGAGTCATCACATGGATAAGTGACATTTCAGAAGAAAATGTCAGAACACATGTAACCAAACTTCTCCCCAGCCTTACTAAACACCTGGATATGCAGTTTGAAAGAACTCTACAGACTTCTGCAGATAAAGATGGAAAAAAACACACCAACTTTATTCCACAGATTTGGGCACCCAAACCCAAGCGCTCACAGGGCTCAGTTCATTTTCTCTGGTAGATACATTCTGGAAAGCCACTTGAATTGAAAGAATAAAGACAAATCTGCAAGTCTACAGGAATAAAAATACATTAGCCGTGCTAAAGAACAGTTTACCTCTGAAACATGAAAGGCTAGGGTACACAAGGACAGATCTGAAGGGAAAAAAAGTGACTTCGTAATTTTATAACACACCAAATTTCTTTTACATGTGCAGGGACAAATTTACAGTCCAGTCCAAATATATATCAAGTAGATGCTGGAAAATACACACTCATAACACACGCAAACATGAACTGAAGGAGAGAAAATACCAGAAGGACTAGAACTTTATGTTGTATAACACTAAAGGTTTAAATATTTCGAAGGAGAATAAAAGCAACAATGTAGCTGCAGTGACTAGAGCAGTGCTAGCAGAGTAGCACTCATTTAATATTTGATGAAAGAATAAATGTTGTAGATGATTATAAATGAACAAAATTGAAACTAACAAAAATCAAAAGAAGTCAAAAACCTGAATAGAACCATATCCTGGGAAGAACTGGAAATAGCTGATGACATCTAACCTCAAAAACAGGTGCTGGGACCAGATGGTTTTACGAATGAGTCGTCTCACCCTTCAAGGGACAGATAATGCCAATGATTTTCAAACTATTCTAGGACATAGAAAAGTAGAAAATATCCTTGTCATTTTATAAAACTGGCATAACAATGATATTGAAGTATGAAAAAGAAAATGAAAGAAATAAAAATGGTAGACCAATTTTTCTTTGGAATACAAAATGTGAAAAAATAAGAATATTTGCAAACTGAAATGTAGCACTATATTAAAATGTCAGGATTGAATACTTTATAGAATAACAATAATTGCTTGTTAATAGGAAATATATTAATATGCCCTATATCCCTTCCATTCCCACCTTCTCAAATACTTTGCCTGTAAATTCCTTAATGACAGAGCGAGATAGGGGTTATGCCTGCCTTGGCCACCTCTATATTCCCTATGCCCATCACAATACCTTGCCAGAGGGATCAATAAATCTCTCTTAATATGTAGAAAATTGAGCAGAGAGGTTGTTGGAGAGTGACGGGAGACATTAGCAATAGGTACAAATGAAACTTGGCCAATAAAAACACAAGTCAATTATTAATTGGGAGGAAGGAAGTATAAGAAAATAAACCTGATCTCAGTATATTACTTGACTCAGTAGTGAACATTATGAACATAATCCTTATACTGTAAACATAGCATATTGATTTAACTATAAATGTTAGATGAGGAGTATGGGGACAGCGGAAATGGGATGCTATTTTAAGACACTTTAATAATTATCCATAATAAATAGGAAACCAAAAGATAATATCTAATATGTATGCATCAGTTAATAGCAGGTAAAACTTCATTTAGGTACATGGAGGTGAATACTAAGATTATGTAAAACGAAACAACTAAAGGACTTTCAATTTGGTTATCTCCAGACCGTGGAATTGCTGAGGCCTGGGCAGGGGATTTCTGTTTTTCAGTATTATCATCATTCTTCAGTATTATAAGCAAGATCCTAAATGCTTAAATGACTTTAAAAGTATTGTTTTGAACTTTTTAAAATTCGAGCATATTTGATAATATATGAATTTATAAATAAATTAAATCCGCAACAACATTAATTTTAAAATGATAATATCTATTTGGAACAAGGGTAGAAGACTGGGCTTTAAATAAACTTATTGTGGGATTAAAATTGATAAAATTGATCAACAGGGTATTTTTGCATTATGTATTAAAAACCTTAGGAATCCATAATTTCTGCTTTAGTGATTTATATTCTAAAAATTTATTCTCAAGGAATTTTCAAGATCATATCAAACATTTTCATCATTTGCTTTGTTTGTTATATCTTTTGCCAATCAAAAGATTTTTTTTGTTTTTGTAATTAGCCTGCCCACATTCTATACTTATGTGAATTATTAACTTATTGTCTGTCAGCTCCAAACCCACCCTTCTAAGATCGCTCCTTGGTCATGAGGCTGAGACCCGGCAAACCACATTTCTGTTTGCCCGCCGCCTCCCGGTTGGGCTCTGCTCACAGGAGGAGCTGAGAGATTGCGAGGCTGGAAGAGGAAGTGGGAAGGTGATCCTTCCTCCGTGCTTCCTGTGGCTTCCGGTGGCTCGCTCCGCTTCTTCATCCCCGCAGCAGCAGGCATTTCCTATGGCAGGAGCTGAATCCAGTTTTCAGTTTTTCCCATGCTCATAGAACCAGCCTCACTGCAGCCTCTTAAAATATGCTAACCTCGGCCAAACAGCGCCCCCTTTCAGAGGACTGAATTTAAAGTATTCTAGATTTTTAAGGTTTAATATCAAATCTCTTCTCTTGGGCCCCTCAGCCCTAGGAATTATACTGCTTCCTACAGTTGCTACCTCTCGATGCTTTCGGGTTCTCTTTTAACCCTTTCAGCTACCTGGTTAACAAATTTATACTTATAAGGTTTTTCCTCCTGTATTCTTTTTTGGGATAAATGGTTCCTAACTCTTCACTCCACTTTGATATAATAAGCGTAGATCGCACATCATGTATGTGTTTTTTTTTTTAAATACAATTAAAATAGAGAGAGGGAGAGCCCCTCAGAAACTGAAAAAAAGGACCTCTTTTCTGCTGAAAAATATTTATTAAAAGTAACGGTTAACTCTTAAGTAGGCAATAACATCAATTATAATTGATGTGAGCCAATTTTCTGAATTTTGGAATCTGGTATTGTGGGATACAATGATGAGAAGAACTAAATAGATAACACAAGTAAAAGTGTGGAAATTTTGTCTATTTGTCCTGAGATGTGATTTTTCCTCCCTTTTGTTTATCAGAAGCCAATGAGATTAACTGTGAACTGAGTTGCTGTGTTTCCCTCTTACCCTTTCACTATTTTTCCTTTGCATTGTTTCCAATAACTATGTGTCTTGCAAATGCCTGACTTAATGCTCCCGTATGAATTACATGAGGCTGGTGGTTTTACATGGACAGGTTTGTTTAAATGCGGGAGAACTTAGATATCTTGTCAAGGAAAAGGCACTTTTGCAGACAACTTCAGTTCATTTGGTTCCACCTGCTGTCCCCAATCCCTGTGTTTTACTTCATCAGTGTGTTGGACATATGGTGACGAAAAGCTCATTTTCATCAAAAGAAATTCCCAGAGGGTTTGCTGCTTTGGTAATGGAATTAATTAAATATAGTCTAAAGGAAGGTGGTTGGAAATATATATAATAAGAATTTAGTCAGTTTTCATGTTATTGGGAGCATGTTTTTAAAACCCTCCTTTCTAAATGGCACCCTCAGAACCCCGTGAGAAAGCTTTTCCTCCTTCTGGAAATAAAGCTTGTTTCTTCAGCAATTCAACCCAGAGCAAAGAAATCAAAACTACTGTGTGCTAAAAGAAAAAAAATTCCATTGCAGAAATTTTGTAGAGGCAAACTAACATTAATAAATGAAGCTAATTAGGCTTGATTTGCATATTTCACTCATCTTAATTACACATGGATTCAGCAAACATTTTAAAAGCTGCAATCAATCTTTCACAGACATGGTTAGTTATTTATATGAAATAATAAAAACCAGGAGCCTTGTTAGTGATCATTCTGTTTCCAATTTATATGCCAGTGGGATTATTTCAGTAATAATAATGGGGTATATTTTTCTTTAACAATTTATAAACCTGTAAGGTTAAAATTCTTTGGTTTCACAAAGCTATTTGTTCGAAAAAGATTTGCAGAAAATATGAATGTTATGTAAATTACTCTATTATATTAAACATTTGATCTTGTTCAATTAAAAAAGGATCTGCATAAGATTCTTTGACATTAATTTTTAAACTTGATAACTAAGGTAATAGTTATAGTAGAAACAAGCTATATCTAGCTGGTCATAAGTTGGAGAATGTTTTTCTCAAAGCTGGCATAAACTTTAATTCTGCTCAAATTTGGACAAAATTTGCTTTCTCTTCCTTAGTAGTACTTTTCATTGGTCATAAAATTTGAAACAAAAATGCATAGGGCACAATTGCACAATGTAATTCTCTTTAACTTCAATCAGTTTTATTTAGAGAGTTTTTCTTAAAAATCTTTAACTATTTTGCTATAAGCAACTATTTTCTAGAAATATATGTATGTAGGAATAATGTGATGAGGAAAGGGTACCTCCATATTGCAGCGTGAGGGCCTGGCAGGGCTGGTGGTGTGGCTGAGCACAGGGGTGCTGTGGATGGGAAAACAGTGCACACAACTGTATTCCCTGTAACTGACAAATGGGTGTGAAGTTCAATTCTTAGAGCGCCACTTCCTAGAGTTCCTCTCCATGAGGATTCTTTTACAAAATCAAAAGTCCTGAAAGATTAACCCTTTGCCTGAATTGCCTTGAAAAGGCAGAGGTCATGTAGTGAAGAAAAGAAAGTTTGTGAAGGGCAAACTTACCAAACTTAATGGCTATTCTAGAAACGGCCCTATTGTGTGTGTGTGTGTGTGTGTGTGTGTGTGTACGTGTACTAATTAAAAAATATTTGTTAACACTTCTCAGAGCCAGTTCATCTCTGCAGTTATCATTAAGAAGTGATGAAATAACAGACATCATCTCTACTGTCATGAAGCTTGAAATCTGCATATTGTTACTATATAATACACATTTATTGCGCACTTGCTGTGTCACAGGCAGCAATCGAAGCCCTTTACACGAATTAGCTTAAATCCTCAGAATGACACCATCATGTAGGTACTCTTCTAAGTCCTGTTTTACAGATGAGAAAACCGAGGCTCAGAATGTTGCAAGGGCACAGTAAGCAGCAAAGCCCAAATTCAGATTTAAGCAGTGTTACTCCAGACCCTGTGCTGCTAAATACTACATAATATGCATGTATACTATTTGCCTGTTTAGATGTATGCTCAAATATGACATAAAAATGCAACTTTTCATTTTGAGGGTGCATATTAGCTTAAAGTGCATTAATGTAATGTATGTAAATTCTACGTACAATACAATAAACACTATAAAATAATGGCACAGTTTAATTCTTGCAACCAGCTGATGCCCCAATGGCTATTACACTCCTAAGATATCTTATGAGTACTGGAATAAAGACCTCTCCAGCTCTTTCTTATGGGCTGAATTCTGTCCCTTCAAATTCAGATGCTGAAGTGCTCATCCCCAGCAACTCCGACTGTGACTGTATTTGGAGATAGGGTCTTTAAAGAGGCATTTAAGGTTAAACGGGGCCGCTGGGATGGGCCCTAATCCAATCTGGCTGGTGGCCTTACAAGAAGCGGAGATGAGAACACAGAGGAAAGACCATGTGAGGATACAGGGAAAAGATGGCCTTCTACAAACCGAAGAGAGGCCTCAGAATGAAACCGCCCTGGCAACGCCTTGATCTTGGACTTCTAACCTCCAGAAAATCTATTTTTGTTGTTTAAGCACCCAGTCTGTGGTACTTTGTTATGGCAGCCCCAAACTAGCACACCCTTAAACCTCCCTGAGGTGTCAAAGGATGAGACTGCCCCTCAATCATTGAAACCAAAAAGCTGAATTTGTCATCCCCTTAAGTGAGGATGAGCTATACTCATTGAGCAAACCCAATTGCTGATCTTCTATTCAGTTTTTGTGAAGAGATTGCTTTGGATTGTGTTGGTCATAGAGGCAGGATGGGTTAGGTCAGTCTTGGAAGAGTGGTTATGTTGGTTATTGAGGCTTGCTTTTTTGTCTGTTACAGAGATGGAAGAAGGTTAATATCAACCTCTAGGAACGTGATCACTACAGCGAGTCTTTGGCCAATTGGATGACTTTCAAATCATGAGTCTGGTGCTATTTGGCTTTTCAGGGAGTGTTTACTGAAGTTAGCTGTCATTGATTAATTAGACAGGTTTAAAATCAGTTCTGGCTGTTTACTTGTAAGCAGGGCTATGGAACTGTTACTAATTGATAGGACAAATGTAAAACGAGTTCTGGTGTTTGTTACCATGGCTACAGGACAATTAGTCTTTTCCTGGGAGAGTGGTGATTGTTTTATTCTCAGTAGACGACAAAAATTGAAAAGTAGACTTTAGAATAGAAAAGAATAGAATAGAAAATAGAAATAGAAATGGAAGAAATAGAATATAAGAGAAGGAATAGGAGACTAATCTATAGATGGTAATATCTCTCACTCATGTAGGCACCGTGCTATTATCACTTTGTGTCAATTTCTCAAACTGTAAATGAGAATTTAAAATATTACCAATTTCATGGCCTGGCCTGGTGGTGCAGCAGTTAAGTGCGCACTTTCTGCTTCGGTGGCCCAGGGTTCGCAGATTCGGATCATGGGTTCGGACATGGCACCACTTGACAAGCCATGCTGTGGTAGGTGTCCCACATATAAAGTAGAGGAAGATGGGCATGGATGTGAGCTCAGGGCCAGTCTTCCTCAGCAAAAAGAGGAAGATTGGCAGCAGATGTTAGCTCCGGGCTAATCTTCCTCAAAAATAAATAAATAAAAATAAACTAAAATATTCCCAATTTCATATGGTAGAGATTGAAGGAGTTACTATATGTGAAGTACTTAGTATAGTATTTATACAAATGAGAGATATTACCAATAACTTTCTGAGTTGAATTCTAAACCCTGCAATTTCACTCCAGTATCACGTTCTTCACCACCACAATACACTACCTTTTATAATAAAATGTGCATATAGTATAATTTCACTTATGCAAGAACTGAGGTAGATAACATGACACAGCAAAGAAAATTGAATGTGTGTGCATAAACTAGTCCATGAAATACACAAAAGACGCTATTTACAGTAGTTCCATCTAGCGATGACCTGAGATGGGAGACTAACTTTTCATTGGATAGTCTGTAGTATTTAATTTTTCAACCATATTCCTATATTTCTTTTCTTTAATAAAATATAGTTAATAAAAAAATTATGGGGATGTTTTTACTAAGAAGGGCATGAGGGAACTTTCTGGAATGATGAAAATGTTCTATATCTTAATCTGAATAGCAGTTACACAGATATAGACATAGAGAAAAATTCTTTGAGTTAAGCTCCTAAGATTTGAACATTTTTTTCTTCTCTCGCTCTCTTTTTTTTTTGAGGAAGATTGGCCCTGAGATAACATCTGTGCCCATTTTACTCTATTTTATATGTGGGATGCCTGCCACAGCATGGCTTGATAAGAGGTGCTAGGTCCATTCCCGGGATCTGAACCGATGAACCCTGGGCCGCCGAAGCAGAGCATGTGTACTTAACCACTATGCCACTGGGCTGGCCCCAGATTTGAACATTTTACTGTATGTAAGTTGCATGTTATATGTCACTAAAGACACTTTAACACATTTAACACATCAAAATGCATTTTAAGAGATAACCTTATTTTAAAAAAACCTTTAATTTGAGAAGGCACACTTTACATTTTCAAGTCTCAACCTTTTTCAAAAGAATATTAAGTCCATTAGTTAAATAAAAAAAGTCATTATAATGAGAAAGGAAGTTTGCAAACATTAGCTCCTTAATGATTTTAGTGATGGTATACTTAGTTACATATTTTATAATTATTTATGATTTTTATTTTGTGCTTACTTTGTAATTTATATTAGGCCTACGTTTTAAGAATTTTTAAACTTTTCTTTTGTCCTGAGTATTAGGCTTCTGATAAGAATGATTTTAATATTTTTAACTTTTCACATGCCACTATTGGTAATAGAAAAGCTTTTAGTATTTGAGAAGACGAGATTAATCTTCCCACACAGGGTTGGTCATTCAGACTAGGCTAGGTTGTGTTATGGTAACACTCAATGTCCAAATTGCAGCAACGTTTACGTCTTCCTCCTGGGCTGCGCTCTCTGTAGCTGGGAAGGGAGAGCTCTGCTCATCATATTCTGGGATCCAGGATGACTATCAGCCGCCTCGAATGCTGCTAGTTTCTGCCGAAGGGAAAATATATCCCTGGAGGGTATTGCACCTGTAATTAAATGCTATAAGGGTGGAGTTGGAGAGAGCATGAGAAGGTTATTACATGTCATTTCCACTCACAACTCTTGGGCCAGAACTCATCACATGGCCCCACATAACCACATGGGGGCCAAGATGTGCACATCAACCAGAAAGGAGGACCATCAGAAAAATTTTACAAATGGCATTGAAAAGATGCCTCCACTCTCTTGCTTAAATTTCCTGCACATAAATGGTTAGGTGCCTTTGTAATCAGACAAAACGCGGTTACTGTCTTGGCTCTGGCACTTTTCATCTATGCCACCATGGAGCAGTGCTTCTGTTTCCTCATCTCTAGAATGGGAATTACAATAGTACCCATCTCATTGACTTGTTGTGAGGATTAAATGTGATAATGAAAGTAAAGCACTTACACAATGCTTTAGGTACATAATAAACAATAAATGTAAAGTTGCCTCCTTCACCTGGAGTCACCAATTGCCTCCGTATAGTTGGTTAAAATGTTAACAGCCAATGGCAAAGCCAATGGGTGACTATGCTGCTGGGTTAGAACCAAGATACAGCAAAGGAGCTGAGGGAATAAGGCAGTGCACGTTCCGTGTCATGACTGGTCAAAATGAAGATAAACATCGGAAGGAGACCAAGCTATTTGTCCAAAAATAAGCAAGTCTCGTGAGGGTGGATTTTTTTCCAATTTGCAGTTGTGATCTCCATGTAACTTTACTTTTTCACTCAACAACTGTTTATCACATCTTACCAGAGCTGTCTTGGACCTTGGGGATGATAGAGTTGTGGAAAAGACAAACAAGTGTCTCTTGTGGGGCTTAATTCTAGCAGGGAGAAACTAGCAATAAGCAAGGAAAAAAATTCATTAAGTAATTGTAGTTAATGATGAGTGATATGAAAGAAACAAAACAGGGTGACCTATTTGTTGGGGATCAACACCTGTTGAAAGAGTTAAACTCTGGAATCTCAGGGGCTTGATACATTTGAAGCTTAGTTCTCATTCATGGAATGCGTAGTCAGAAGGTCCTGAGTGATGGTTTTTCTTCTTGTGACGGTCCAGAAACCCAGACGCCTTCACTGCTGCTCCTCCGTCTTCCACAGCCCCTCTGCCTGCAGCCTGCAAAAAGGCAAAACTAAAGAGCTTAAAGGATTGTGTGGGATGTTTTAAAGGCCAGGCCTCTATGGGACTTATTTCACAGGTGCCCACACTTCACTGGGCAGACCTCACACACATGACTGCCCCTGACCTCAAGGCTGGCTGAGTGCCCAAGAAGAAAAGGAATGAACTTTCATAAATGTTTCTGCTACTGTAATGAGTGGCAATAGGGAGGGGGCAGGAATATTAGATCTAGACGTCACTGAAAAGGTTGTATTTGAGTTGAAAGCAGAATGGGAAGGACAAGCATGTATATGTAGCTACGTGAAGACATTCAAGGTAGAAGAAACAGGAAGTATGAAGGCAGGAACATGCTAGGCCTGTGAGAAGAGCAGGAAAGCCAGTGCGACAGCGGTATGGTTTTGTGTCTATATTTACTTATTTATTTGTCCTGACAGGAAACAGGAGGTTTCTGCACCTGAGATCAGACCATGTATTTACTCCCAGAGCAGCTGTATTGATTTGCCATCCCTCAATCCCCATGGGGAGAAGCAGTGAGGGAGCCAGTTGTACCCCAGGGGGACAGTGGGGTGATGGACCACAGAAAGGACTCCCCAAATTGTGAAACTCAGAGCCCCTGCACCCCTCCAGAGGAGAGAGAGAAAGGAAGATTTGTTCTGAAATACAAACAAATGCTCTCTGGGAAGAGGAGGGGAAGGCCTCTAGGCTTAGAACCCCTGGGATTAAAGAAATGCCTCAGGGGAGATGTCCCTACATCTCTCCGGAGGTCTCTATCTTTCAGGTTGCTCTTCAATCATCCTTTAACCCAGGTGTAGTCTTTGCTCAGAAAGCCCTGACCATATAGAACCATGAACATAATCATGGAGCACACTACATAAGAGAGAATGGTAAAGGATGAGGTCAGAAAGGCAAACAGAAGCTAAACCATATAGAGCCTTTGGCCCCAAGTAAAGAGTTTAGAATTTACTCCGAGAACAATGGTAATTGTTTGAAAGGCTGTAAGCAGGAGCATGGCATGATCTGTCTCAGGGGTTATTGATCACTCTAGTGGCTGTGAGAGGAATGAGTGAGAGTAGGAGCAAGGAGATCAATAAGGATGCTCCTGCTATCTTCACGCTCTGTATGATAATGTCTTGCAACGGAATGGTCATGGTGGAGAGTGACAGAGGTGGGCAGAGTAGAGCTGTATGTTGGAGAAAGAGCTGAGTTACTGGATGAGGGCTGGGGTGGGTGTTGGGGGAGAAGGAGGGGTATTCTAATCCTCAGGTTTTTGATTGCCTAGGATTTTTGTTTGAGCAGCTGGTAATGCCGTTTACTTAGAGGGAAAGATTTGGCAAGGGTCAAGATGGGCAGTTGGGAAGCAGTAAATCAAAAAGTCTATTTTTGCATGTTATATCTAACATGCTGTATTGGACAGGTTGTCAGTGTCGCAGAGAGGGCTGATGGCCACTCTGAGTTTATTATAACCAGCGTTTCAATATATACATAACTTACATCTGTTAAATATACACAGGTGTTCTAGATGAAGTAATTAGCAAATGCCAAGAATTCTTAGTGATTTCTCAAGGAGCCCTCCCTCGGCCTCTGTTTTGATATTATCATGTTTTTGCTATGCACGTATATTTTTATCTCGGAGCAAGCAAGGCCTCCTAGGCAACGGCCCCTCCTGCTCCGGATATCGATATCGTGTCTCCATCTGTGCCCCCAAGCGACCGCACCCGTCTTAGGTTGCCTCGCCTTGGAGGTCTTACCCATCATTGGCTGACTGGCCTTCTCACCTCTGGGTCACAGTTTGTTGGCAAGCCTTTTCCAGTGATTATTAACCCTTCCTGCATCACAGGCGGCTAGACAGGTCACCAGCAGGAAACAGCTAACACATGGAGTAAACTCAAGTTGAATGTTTACAGAAACATGAACAGAGTTAAGGGATCAGACACAGCACCCAAGGGTTAGCAACAGTGGGAAGCAGTTACTACCCCTAGGTCTGAAGGGGCAGAGGAAGGAGAAGCAGACAGTGTGAGCTGTGGCTGTGCAAGAGGACCTGCTCTACAGGAGTTGTGGAATTAGGGGACGGGGCCACTGACAAAGTTGCAGCTGAACAGAAAGGGAGCTGAAGTGCTCATTTACCTGTCCTCTGCATCTTTTTGCTCATCTCTCTCCTGGTGGTGCTTTCCTCCTGCTGAATCCAACCAGAGAACAGAGGGCCTGAGAGCCCAAGGTAAGGTAGGTAGTCGAGAACAGGGCACAGAGTGGGGCAGTGCCACATGAGGAGTGAATCTGAGGACCAAACAGAATTAATAGCACTAATGCCTCTAAGACTTCTTACTGGGGTCTTCAAAGAGGCAGGCAGATAGCTAAGGGTTTTAGAGACAGTGATTTGAAAGTCATCAGCATTTCCATGGTTTGTGTCCCAAGTGAACAGCTAATATTTGTTAAGCTCTTACTTTGTTCTAGGCACTCTACCAACATTTCACATGCCTTATCTCATTTAATGCTCAAAACAAACCTATAGGTTAAATCCCATTACCTCATTGGACACGGGTAACGGTATTTAACCTACAGGTTTGTTTAGAGAATTAAATGAGGCAGCTGAAGCACAGTGAAGTGAAGCAATTTGTTCAAGGTCACACAGTTATTAGGTAGCAGATCCAAGAATTAAGTTCCCCACAGTTCCATCCCCAGGGCCAGTGACGGAAACCATATTGCACACAGCTCTTCTGAGAGAATCAAGTGTGGAGCAATGACATGTTAGGTCCCATGATTTTTGGGTGTTTTTTTTTTGTAAGACTCTTCCCTCTTTTTAATTTTTTCCACTTCTTTGAAAGAAAACAATTCTAACAAGAATTCATCAAAGAAGATACTCCAAATTTTAACATCCCAGTTTGGGTATTACTTTTGATTAAGGCTGTTTGCAGACTAGAATTTTAGTAAGCCACATATTTCCTATACCACAAAAAGAGGAGATTCACTTTTATCTTGGGAACAAAGCTGGATAGAAAAGCTTTTTTAACATTCCTTAATTCATGAAACATTGATCTTCGAGTCAGGTTTTGTCATAGCAGCACAAATGTGGTCCGTCAGCATTTCCATTATAACCCATGCTTCCAGGGCTTTGCAAGAGTGCCTTAGAGATTCTACTTTGAATTAAAACTTGGCATTCAGGATTGAATCAGAAAACTCCATTTTCCTTACCAATTAATTAAATAGTTTAGAGATTTTCACTTGAGAAGAGGACCAAATGTAAAGCTTTCATTAACGCAAAAATATTTTAAGATAAATTTGCTAATTTAAATATTTTTAAAAATATTAACACTCACTATCCAAGTATAAGGTTATTTAACTATATGTGATACTGGTTCTCAAAGAAAATTAAGCATAAAAGGTCCTAAGATAATATATGAAAGCTAATTATAGTACATTATATTTTGCTTTTTGGCTTTTTAAGTAATTTATTTCTACTTTGGGAATTTGGATGGTTTGAAGTTTTCAGCATAATTGGTTTAAAGTTATAATAGTCTCAAGATACTGAACCAGAGTAACATGGACAGGGGGCATCCTGAGAGAGTGCCAAAGTGTTTCAACATATTTTTATGCTAAATTTATGAAATTTCAATTCATATGGGGAAAGTTTGCATTCTGTGAAAAAGGATTAATAGCATGTGTTAATTCTGCAAATAGGTATTTGAAATTTAACCTGCTGAATGCAGTGGCAATAGTGAGGACTAAGTAGAACTTAGTTGTAAAGCCTTTCCAACTATGTTTAGTTCCAAAATATTCAGTGCATGTCCTGGAGCAATGAAGCACATGATTATGACTCTCTATCTTTCATATCTCATTTCTTGGTCGTTTCTGTAATCTCTCTTTCAGCTTTAAATGTTCTAGGACTAGTAACTACGAGGTAATGAGTGAGAATAGATGGAGCCTTTTGAGTAAACCTACTCTCCTGACTTCTCTCCAGCTGCACTGGCCTCCTTGCTGTTCCAGAAACAGGCCAGGCAAACTCCCACCTGGAGACATTCGCACTAGCTTTCCCTTCTTCCTGGAAGGGTTTTTTTTGCAGATGTCTGCTTGGCTAACTCACCTACTGACTTCAGCCTTTGTTCAAACCTTACTTTCTGAGTGTGGTCAAACCCCACTTCATTCTACTTGATAATCCGATTTGCTCTTAGGCTCTCAATCCCCAAACTTATGACACCCTTTACTCTGCCTGTCTTTTCTTCTTTTCACATTACCTATTATCTTCGAACACACCTTATAGTTTTTTTTAAGTGTCTATTCCCTCCTTCTCCCCCTAGAATGTAATGTCACTGTAAACAAAGTTCTTTCTTTTATTCATTGACATATCCTAAGCACCTAGAATTGTGCCTGACATATATTAATTGCTCAAAAATATTTGTTGAATGAATACATTATTGAATTAAATCTGAATTTCAACCCATAACAAGAGCTACAAACAATATTCTGGATATAGCTTTCTCTGGTTCTTCTACAGAATTTGGGTTATCTCCCTAAGATAGTTAAGAATACCCTTTGAATATTGGTGTCGAAATAAGAGGTCCCTCTTTTAAATCCCCTTTGTAATGTGTTATGGGCTCATTTCTCCTGGAATCATTTAAACTGAAGCTTTAGAATTTAGAAATTTTTCTAGTTAATTTTAGCTATGGTTTGGAAAAGATGATCTAAAGGTGTAGATGTGAAGTATGCTTTTCACAAGACAAATGCTTAATTTTGTGTTAAAAAATACTACTGTACATGTTTTATAACATTTTTATATGTGTAATGATATTAATGCCAAACTGAAAATTCAGGAATTAAAATGTGATCCTGTAGTTAAAAACAAAAAAGGGAAAAGAACCCCACACGCCCACAGTGGTGGAAGTGAGGTGCTGGAAACACGAGCCTCCTACAATGGCTTCCCCGCTGGGCCCCGTGGCTTGAAAACTATACTAATTGCAAAATGGAGTCATTTAGTGAGAGTCCAGTGCCAGCTCAATGGTGCAAAGGTGAGAACACTAGAATTTCAGTGTAGATGCCAGCACTGGAGGCACAACCACCAGCACAGGCTTTGCTGATTCTGAATGATAGCTGACAGCAAAAGCTAACATTTTCTATCGTGAGAACGTATTAATTTTATCATTGGACTAAAATCTTACTTTAAAACAAATAAAGTGAGTTATCCATCAATTTGTTTTCATATGTTAAATGGAGTTTATTTGATTTTATGTCTGCTTTGTCTTCCTAGGGTAAATGTGAGCAGTCACTCTATGGTCATATGCATTCTATCAATGATGCCACCTTCGCTCCTAGGGTGAGTTCAGTTATCCCAATAAATTCTTTTAATTCTTTATATATACAAAGTCATTTTAATGAAACAAAGTTCCAGAGGAAATGGTAAGTTAACAAGGTGAGGAGGAGACCAAATTTGAAAATTAGTTATGACAATGGAAAAAATATATAGATAGTAGAGGGTTGCAGAAGGTTAAAACACATATGTAACATACAGTGGTAGGAAAAATAAAGAATTCTCCTATTGTACTTAACTCCACTTAAACATATTTTTTAAAGCTTCTTGGCTAATTTGGGCTTCAAGAAAGTGAGTTGGATGTAGACTTGTAAATATTAATGTAGAATTATAAAAATAATGAAAATGCTTGAAAGGAAACCCAAGAAAAAAATACATTAAAGAAACATGGACTTCCTTCAGATTAGAAGAGAGCACCTTGATTTGAGAGCATTCCAGTTCTTCATAGAAAGGTTTCAGATACGTTTTTCTTCATATAAACTGATGGCATAGAAAAGTGTTATCCACAACTTGAGGTGTTCAGGTATCAGGATTATTTCCCCCGCAAAGAAGATGGTTAAACATCGCTTTGAGCTGCTAAGCTAATTGGGGTTGTCTTTAAAAGGGCTCAGGTAGTAATTGTGGAAGGCTGATTTAAGTTTTGTTCCTTCTCAGATGAAAGCTATTTGACTAGATAGATGACCTCTCAAGGCCTTTCAAACTCTGGGATTTGATTATACCTAACATTTTAATTTGTCTCTAAGTTCCCAGTAGAGTGTGAATCTTAATTCCATATCCCTCTTCTTTTCCAATTAGCTGAAAAAGAAATCTGATAGATTACCTACTTCTAACTTCACAATGACAGCATAGTCAAAATTCTCTTACTATCATGCTGTTATTACTCTTTTAGAAAGAGGAAAATTGCTCACTAAAAATTATTTCTGCTAAAGAAATGTTTGCTCCAACTAAAATTGTGCTGGTGTCATTGTCAGTCCTGGAATTTTAATAATGGGCTCAACTACAATTCTATTTTAACGAATTCATCTTAGTAAGGAATTTCATTTAATTTACTCTATGGAGCTAATATATTATGGATTAGTTCTAGACACCGAGTAAAATTTTATTTCTAGCTGAGTATAGAGCCATTTAAGCACTGTGGACCCATATGATACAGGATCTTTATGCTAAAAATCTGTTAAGTGGCATACAGCTTCACATATCCTGGGAGAATTAAATGGAAGCTAAAATGAAGTAAACTAATACTTCATAAGTCAGGCATTTTATTTTGGTAAGCAATATCATAGCTGAAAGGGACACACTGTTTAACATCCCAAATAGTAAAATTAATAAATATGGAAATAGCCAAATTAGATTTATTGAATCAGCAATCAAGAGAGATATACCTTAATGATGCATATTTCAAAGATAAGAGGATAAATGTGAGGTCCAGGTGTCCAGTATCAAAGTGGCTTAGCTGTTTTTATTTACACACTTTTTTCATACCAAAGGACTATTATAATACTATTCCAAACCAACAGCCCAAAGCCTCTTTGAATTTTTCCATTAAGTTATCTCTTCTCTGCTGTAAATATTTAATATCTGTTAAGAAAATGATATTTTGTTATCATGACTGCCACTCTAAGGGAAATTTCTCAGTCATCTATGTCAATTGTTTTGAAAACTGTTTTAGTTCACATACCTGCTAAGGAATGTCGAGAGGTTGGGAGGCAGCAGTGACTGAAAAAGCACAAAGGGATGTCTCACCGACACAGCGTTGTGACGCAGTCACATTCAAACAAACTATCAAAGTTGTAACAATAAATGTGCTATACAATGCATATATAGCAGACAGAGATTTGAATTATTTAGTATTAGACTTGCTAATTCTTTGATGCCTTTAGGGATATGCATTCAAGTTACATTACTAGGTCAAAACGCAGTTGGCTATTTACGTAAACACTATTTTAGGAAAATTCTACAAGTTTAGATTTGTAAGCAGAAATCACAAATGTAGAATTCGGGGTTATCTATCTAGCAACAAAGAATCACAGAAACAAATATACAACATACAATATTTATGTATGGTTCTGAAAAGTTGTGGAAATTGAATTTTATTTCTGTTGTAGTATCAGTGCTTGATGTCTTTTTTTTCTGACTGATTTTTCTATTGGAAGGAGATATTTATTTAAAACTTTTTTTAAAGTAATCTGTTAATGAAACATTTTAAGGAACTGTAAAGGCTTTTACTAAGTCTGTTTTGTAAAGCAAAACCAAAATTAAAATAGAAAGTGTGCAGTAATTGCTGGAAAAATATTAATAGACACAGAAAATTAAACATAAGTAAAAAACAAAAAAGCTGTGTAGAAATACATAGCAAGAAAATGAGCAGAGTATCTCTCAGAGAGAGTCTGCCCTGCCTTCAAGTCTCCAGGAAGTTGACCCATGGTCTGATCAGGGTAGAGAGTCCGTCAGGCCCTTCCAGTACCTCTTGTTAGTCCTCTCCTAGAGGGATGGTAGGGTAGGGTAGTGGTCCTCATCTCTCTGTGGGCATTTCCAACTGTTCTGAGAGGCACGAAGCCAGAATGGCTATGCTGTGCCTGCCTGATGAAGTCAGGTGAACACTATACATCCACTTTATTAGAATACCAGTGCATCTTTCCTTGGGAGTATTTGCCTCCATCTCATAGATTTAAGCTGGAAAGTTAGTCTCAACTCATTGGTCACTGAACAAAATTGGAAGACTGTGTAGAATTAGAGATAATTCCAGTCGTTCTGGGGTTCTGACCAGCTCAGGAACGAGAAGACCTGCTTCAAGTCCTCTTCTGACTTCTTCTAATTGACCTATGTATTCATTCAAATATTGTTATATTGATACTTTAAATGTAGAGTTTTCTATCTTTACTGCAACAAATTATATAAAATATGGATATTCTGATTCCAAAATGAATGGCATAGTATATAGCCTTGATAGAAGACAAGTCAAACTCTGACTTGTTTCTCATCTATATAATTCCATGGAAACTGTAGCTGCCATGAATAAGAGTGAAGGAAGGTGAAGCCTGTCCATTTTATCTTTACAGCAGTTGGAAGTTTTAAATAGATAAGAGGGAAAGGGGTTTAATAGAAATTTGCAGCGAGGGAGACACCTGCCCCCATCTGTTGGCCTTGAGTCATGTGGAGGATAAGAGAAATAATTTCCTGTTTTAGAGAACTAGAAGGAAAGTGATAATTTGGGGTGATATTTAGGTCACAATTTAAGTCAAGAAAGTGAAGGAGGTGTTTAGAGGAGAGAGTGGCGTTATCGGGGAATTGACTCATCACATATATGGATCACTAGAGAATGGGGTGGAAGGGTGCATGAAAGCTGGGAAGGGTAATGGGATGAGATGAGAGTCTAAGTAATAAGGGAAAACATGCTGGCTTGGATGTCTATCAATACCAGAAATCGATATAGCAATCACTTGCATTCTGTATGTCACAATGGCCGTAGAATCAAAATGGCTACATTACAATGAAAATATCAAAAACAACAAGATAGGATGAAAAAGAGATGAAGTCCACTCTGCATTCCTATCCCTAAGTATCTTACCCTGCACTTCCTATCCATAGGCATCAGAGGCTATGGATCTGGATTGTTTGATAAGGAATTGCCCCAGGAAGTGTGGTCTAAGTCACCTTCAGTTCAGAGGTCACTGAGGAAAGAACGGACTTTCAGGAGTAAGTCAGGGATCGTGGATCAAATGAGAAGTTTTAAACTCAAAATATGCCAGAATGCCACTGAAATCCTAGTGCAGATCACTGCCGACTCGCAGGCTCTCTCCCTCGTTCTTTGCAGACTAGAGTTCCCGAACTCCTTGTCTTTCCCTGCGGACGGGCCCAGGCAGCACTCTGGCCACCTGCTTCCTTGACCACTTTTCCCCCAGCACCCTTTTCTCCTCAGCTACATACGCTGAACACGTTGTCGTTAACTGTGAACGCACCGCCTCTAAGATCTCAGTTCAGAGCCCCGCTTCTCTGAACAAGCTGTCTTCCCAGCTCTTGAGTAAACCCAGATACTTCCACTTCATTGAGAGCTCTAATCAGCTAAAATCTTACTCACCATCTTATCACCCCTTCTGTCTTCACTTACATGTTGCGTCAGCTTAGGTTCCTCGGTTGTCATTTTAGCAATTCCTTTGCAAAGGACTTTAGTTCAATTTGACCTTATTTCCTCTTCAAGTCTTACCTGGCAAATCTACATTCTTTGACCTGTACCAGAACAGATTTAAAAATGCTGGAGGGAACTATACCATCAAACTGGGTTTTTTGTCCTTAAATTAACTTTAAATTTGTGACTCCAAAGTACAAACAGCTACTAATTATTGCTCAACATTTAAACTCTATTTCTCTAGTGGGTTCATTTTCTATTCATGTAGATAGTTTTATACCTTCTCTTTAAATAACCTCACACTCTCATTTCCCTTTCCTCTGCAAACTCTCCTCTCATAACCTTGCCTCACTCTTTAAAGAGAAAATAGAAGCCATCAGAGAGGAAATCTTCTGTCTTCCTATCACCACATCTCCAAATGTACAGGCTTGTCCAGGCACCTTCTGTGTCCCACCTCCAGTAATCATGGAAGGACTATATCAGCTCCTAAGGCATTTTCATAGTTCAGGCTGTACGGTAAATCTCATTCCTCTTTCACTCTCTTCATGTTTACTTTTTCAGTTATTCTTTGTTTTTTTTTTTTGAGGAAGATTAGCCCTGAGCTAACATCTGCCTCCTCTTTTTGCTGAGGAAGACTGGCCCTGAGCTAACATCTGTGCCCATCTTCCTCTACTTTATATGTGGGATGCCTCCCACAGCATGGCTTGCTGAGTGGTGCCATGTCCACACCCAGGATCTGAACCGGCGAATCCCAGGTCGCTGAGAAGCAGAACGTGCGCACTTAACCGCTGCACCACATGGCCGGCCCCCATTTTCAGTTATTATTTCTACAGGATTATTTCTGTCTGTATATAAACGTGTTTCAAAATTTTCCGTATTTAAAAAGTTGGGGAGGACGTGCCGGAGCTTCAGAGTGTGTGTGATATTCCATTTCTTCAACTGGCTGGTGGTCACAGAGGTGTTTGTTATTGTGCTTTATAATTTATACACATATATTTCATATATTTTTTCTTGTATGTCAAATATTTCACAGTAAGGAAGAAGGATACACATATTATTATGGTATTTATGTTAGAAAAATAAACTATGTATATATAACTATAACAAAAGTTTGATATTCCATCCCTCCATCACTTGCTGTCTTACTTTTCTTACGATTGTATACTCTTGATTTCCTCTGTAAATTTGGACTCGTTTAAAATTGCTATTAGTTTCAAATATGTGAAATATACATATGAAAAACTTGAGGGCTCTTTTGTAATTGCTGATTTATAATTTGGTTATATAATTGTCAGAAAAATTATTTGTACGTGGTCACTTTTGGAGATTTAGTAGGACTCATTTGTAGCTTTGCATATGACCATTTTTCAATGTCCTTTGTGGGCTTAGAAAGAATGTATGTTCTCTTTTGGGGCATCCAGTTTTATATCTCAGATAAAGATTGCTATAACTATAATTTTTGTCCAAATCATATAAAATCTGATTTTTTTTCTTGGTTTAATCTTTCACATTATGAGGGAGAGATGTTAAAATCTTTCAGCATTATTATGGCTTTTCAATGGTCAGTTTTAAAAAAAGCATTATTATGGATCTTCACATTTTCTAGTTTTAGGTGCCATTTTGCTTTATTTATGTTGAGACTAAATTTTTAGTTGTATATACGTTTATGACTCATATCTTCCTCATGAATGCTTCCTCATAGATTTATGTAATTTCCCTCTGACACAATTAAAACATTTTGCCTTAAATTATTTAGTTTGATTATAT
The DNA here is from genome assembly GCF_021613505.1 of Equus quagga. NCBI lineage: Eukaryota > Metazoa > Chordata > Mammalia > Perissodactyla > Equidae > Equus > Equus quagga. The sequence continues at coordinate 54,758,127 of NC_060283.1, read as the reverse complement.
TTACATATACCTTTTATCAACCTTCAATTTCCTTCCTTTTCTATGGTTTCATTTGAGTTATTTCTCTTATAAGCAACATACACTGTTTTATTTTGTGTTTTTAGTAAAATCTAAGTCTTTTAATAGCTGACTTTAATTTGTTTACACTTATTGTAATTTTTAGTATATTTGGTCTCTCTTTTACCATCTTTTTTTGTTTATTCTATTGATTATGTAATTTCTTTGCTTTTTTTCTTTCTTGTCTATGTCTATTTTTAATACTTACCTTTCTGTTCCTAACATGCATACATTTTATTTATTTAAAATGTCTAGAGATAAATAATACTGCTATTCTCCCCAGAACAGTGCAAAGAGCTTAAAACACTCAAACTTTCTCCTGGACTTTACTTTTCCATATTCTATGTTATTTTTATTTTGCATTTTAGCCCCACCTTAAAATCAGTCATGTAAACAGTCGATATTTGTTGGAGCTACCAATATGTTGTATTGTTTCTTTGCTTACAATTGACTTATTTACCTTTTCTCCGTCTTTCAGGGTTTCATTTTCTTCTTGCTGAAGAATATTCTGAGGTGGTTCTTTCAAGGATTTTGAGTAGGTAATAAATCTTCTTGGTCTTGTGTGTTTTATTTCCTTCTGATATTCCATTTTCTTCTGGAACTATTTTTGCCAATGAAAGCCTACTCTCAATCTAGTAATTGATCCTATTTAGGTAATCTGTCTGATATTTCTCTTTGGTATGGTTTAACAGATTTGACATTTATTTTCAATATTTCTACGATGTGTCCCCAAGTGGATTTAGCTTCTTCTTGTCTTTCTCGAAACTTGATGCGCTTCCTCAAAATCTTCAGCCATTATTTCTTTAAATTTTGTTTCTTGTCAGTTCCTTCTAGTCTCTCTTTTAGATTCTCCTTTTATACTTACGTTGAAACTTTTTGGTCAATTCTCCAAGTTTGTTAACTTCTCTTTGTATTTTCGATACTTTAGTTCTCTATGCTGAATTCTGCTGGACTTCTTCAGATTCATCTTATAATTCACTAAACTTTGTTTGGCTGGATCTAGTTTGCAACTTAATCTTTCTATTGGGTTTTTATATTTCTGTTACTACATTTATCATTCATAGAATTTCCATTGTATTCTTTTCAAATTGCCTGTCCTAGTTTCACTATGTTTTGTTGAGTTCAAATATATATTAATTTCTTTTTTAAAAACTTTTTAATCCATAATTTCTTTGAATTTTGAATGGCAGTGTTATTTCTGTGTTATCTTATTCCTCCACATTGTCTGGAAATCTCCACTATCATTTTCTCCTCAACTATTCAAATATGAGCTCCAAGTCAACAACTCCACTGAAACTGCTCTTGATTTTTATATTGACTGTTGACTATTCCTCCATTATTATCAGACTTGACTTTCCACAATCACTTAAAACATTCCTCTTGCATCTGAGAAGTAAAATCTCCATCGTCTCTGCTTCTCGATCTACTGTGCTGGGTTCTCCTTTGCTATTAATCTGTAGCAAGATTCAGTCTTAAATCTTGTTCTATAGCGGATTCTCTTCTTACATCATCTCATTCAAAGCTGTGACTTTTAATTTCATCTACATGTGATGATTTCCAAGTAAATCCCACTCTGACTTTCAGACTCACCATTAGCTATTTTGCATCTCAGCCTAAATATCTATAAAATATCTCACTTTAATATGTTAAAAATGAAACTCTTGCTTTCCCTCCATCCCAACTGGCTCTTTCTCTTTCTTGTCATCTTAGTCAATGTCACCCTATTCATCCCAATGCAGAAGCAGGAGCATCGACCATAGTTCATACCTGCCTTGGGGTTTTTTGTCTTTTCACTTAAAAAAAAATCTCTCTACACTAGAATGGAGTGGAAATGAATGAGAAAAAGGACATTTTAAATTATGTTTGACTCAATATCTCCAGCATCTAGTATAGTTTATTTTACATATTTAATAAACAAAAAATGTGATGAATGAATGCAGAGTTCTGAATAAATGAAAGCACAAGGATTTCATTACAGCATTGTATCATTGCATCTTATTTATTTCAGCTTTATTGGTTTTCCAAATTCTGTGGATATTGAATTGCAAGCTAAATCCATTTAATTCTCAGGATAGATTACTTGCTCTTTAGAAAGCTTCTGCAGCATCATAGCATCCTGTGACTTTGGAGCACTGGAAAATTACCTAATTTCAGTTATACTTGTCTCTCTTCCTAGTACCCTTTGGATCCTGGCTTAGCCATTCACAAGATATATAGTCTTGAGTAAATCATTCAGTTCTTCTGTAAAAATGAATGACAAAAAGGACAGTTAGTATTAGATAATGCGTGTAATGTGTTTAACATAGTGCCTGGCAATTAGAAAATGCTGTTACTACCACTCATACTTCTATCACTCCTATTATTACTATTGTTACTATTATGTTCCTTTCTAGCCATTTGTGTTCAAATAAGTAAAAGTAAATAAAAGAACACACACACCAATATATAAGATGAATTTCTTGTATCTCATAATTTAATTTTATTTAACATAATATCAGGTTATAAACATAAAGTTGTGGGACATATTCTGCACTTTAACCAAGATAAGAAAATGGAATTTTAAATTACTCTAAACAAGAAACTATGCAATTGCATTAAATGAGCTAAATCCACTAAAAAATAGATATAAGCCTCAGTAGGTGTATTTTGTCTTTTTCATATCAGAATATACCATTTAATAACAAGGCAGTTAAGAATTTTAAATTTAATCTGAGATAGGTTAATTGCTTTTTCTAAATTGCCAGTGTGTGGACATAAATTCACATTATCTTTTCTTTAAATCATAAATAAATAAAGGCCTGCAATTGCCTACCTAAAAAAGTTATCCTCTTCACTCCATTTTAGCAAAAGAAGCTCAATTTCTGATTTTCTGAATTTTGTTTGTTATCCAAGCTCGAATAGAAAGTACTTAGTATCCATCTCTGGCCATTTTATATGAGGAAATACAACCATATTTAGGTCACGCAGCCATTGATCCTCTGAAGGACAAATGATGTCAGGCGGTACTTATACACCAAGAAAATTTCAATTTTGTTTACTTCTTCAGCAATCCAAGTTGATGTCAACTACCATTTAGCTGAGCCAATAATATTGATATTTGATGTCAGTTCTTATTCATTACTGCAGGTAGATGATGCATAAGTCAAAACTTTTAGATGTGCAGTGAAAAGCACTAAAGCAGGTGCCATCTATCAGGGGAAATAGGAAACAACAACAGAATAGAAAATTAGGGGGGACATAACATGCCATCTTTATGTTATATAATATTTGAATTATTTCAATGCTTCTACATATTAAAAATTAACTTTTTATCCTTTAAAGTAGTCCCATACTGTATGATATTCTTAAGCTAGATCTTTTATGGAGTAACCCTCTTGCCTCAAAACTTTGCAAAGAAAATAATTTCTGATAGAAAAATGTGATATTTAAAGAAAAGCAAAGGAAAAATAGTTGGCATAAGCAGACAATCAAAAACCTTCAGTAGAAAATTATTTTTGTGTGATAAACTGATAGAGGGCTTCTCCCTTTATTTCTACTTCATTTTATTCTTAGAAATTTAACCCTGTAAATGACAAAGAAGAAATAGTACATTTAAGACCATATCACCCTATCTTCAAAGTTTAACCTTCAATAACTTCTAAAATTGGATAGAGATGATTTCATGCATTTGTAATTTTCTTGATGGTTCCGTGAAAATTAGAAGCAACATGACTATATCATATTTCTTGACACTTTCTCTTTGACTATATGACTATAAAACTAATAATTTGTTTTTCTATATATTCATCCTTTGGATGACAAATTTTTTTGGCGTATATGAAAAATTCAGTAACGGAATTTCTACTTAGCAACTCTTACTCAGCTCCTACCGCGTCCCGGGTACTGCCCGAAATATTGAGGGTTCAGCAACAAACAATACCAAGTCCTGTCCTGGGGACCTTGTATTCTGGTAAGACCCAGAGGCAGTAGACAAGTAAACAAATGAATAGGCTCAAGAAAAAAAAGTGTTATCTAACTAGAATAAATTAAGATAAAAAAGAGTAATGCGGTGAGCGTTGGGGCTTATAATGGAATGGTCAGGGAAGAACTCTCTGAGAGAATGACGTTTAAGAAAACCATGCAGTGATCTTAAGGGAGAGAACTAAATTAGAGACAATGGCAAAGACGGAGTTCCCGAGGTGGTAAAATTGTGGCATAACGGAGTGACAGGACACATGCAGCAGACTAGGATTAGACGAAGCGGGTGGAATATCTTGCATCTGATAGATAACTGTTAATGTACATTGTTTTTATTAGTTAAATGTGGGATGGTTGAGACCGTTTTAGAATAACCCCACAGCATTATCTGTGACTCCTAAAATGTTTGTTTATACAAAAATGCCCCAGCAATGAAAAGTGTAATTGATTGTTTTAGCTGAGTAATACCTTAGCTTTTTTAACCCCATAGCTCTTGTCATGCTTCTTGGTACAGAAGGTAATCAATAAATATTCGTTGATTAGAAAATATCAGAAACTCGCCGCAGGTCAGAAACCAAGGGGTATTTAAGAAGACATACTTAGGATAACGTTTGCTGTGTCATAACTAAATTTATTTTATACTATTGATCTTAAAATATTATTTTAAAATTTAATACACTTTGTAGACTTCTCCTGTTCACTTTGAGCATATAGCTGCCAAAAACAGTTTGCAATATATTTACTATTTCTATAAGAAATAATGTCACTGCTCAGAATCTTTGGCCACTTACGCAAGTGGTCTTCCAGGACAATGAAGTTTCATTTAAACAGTTTTCACAGGACAAAAATGTTCTAAATAATATCAAAACATCAGTATAAAATTATACATTTCTCTTAGGAGATTTATTGTATCTTACATGATTTATTGTAATCAGTCCAATCTTGCATGTGATTTAAAAAGTTTGAAAAACCACATGAATGATAAACATCACGAATTTTTTAAGAGGTTGTTTCACATATGGGGATAAAGTCTAACACGTCTTATATTATCCCTGAATCACATAATTAGAGCAAAAAGAATTGCCATACCAGTTTACTCATAAGCATAATTACAAGAAAACTTGATTATCCCCTTTAATGTCATTTTCCCCACTTAATTGTGTGTTCCTGGGTGAATGTGACCCTTTGAGTCCACACTTCAGGAAGTAACTGCCAGTTAACATGCAAAACTGGAGGCTGAGCAGGAGAATCTACCCTTCCTCTTCGGAAGATTTAATTTGTGTACCCGGAGTGGCCCTGCAGGGAAAATGTTTTAAAAGTTACATCTCCCAGCAGAGCGTCTGGAAGTTCCTGCGGCGGGTTTTACAATGGTCTTGGGGCCCAGGCTGTCAATCACCACTAGGCTCCTCCTTTCACCTCACCCCTTTTCAAGGGCTGTATTAAACAAATCAACAATTTTCTGCTAAAGGAATTGAAGCTGCTATATTTAGTTTGCAGTCAGACACCTAAATATATTGCATTTTTCCCAAACTATTCAAGGTTTCATACTCAGTTTTTGGAAAGAATTTGCAAATATCCCTTGACTTGTACTTGGGTGGGAATGAAACAAAATAACCTTTTGTTTCTAACTTAAATACTGGCTGTATCTAGATCTTTTTCTCCACCTGAGTTGGAGAAAATAAAGACAACAATGAACCTTAAACACAGACTTTGGTTTTTTGGATGGGGCTTCCTGTTTGAGTTGACCAAAGGCATTCAAAATTTTCTTTTGTTAGACTGAGGGGTAGAATTTCTTCTTAGAAATAGCTGAGTTTTAGTTTACATACTCAAATACAAAATTGCAAAAGAAACCAAGTCATTACTATGGATTGTTTCCCTATTATGTTATGTTTTGTAGCTAAAACTGGTAAAAATAGATGGTCCCTTTTCGGGATTGCAACTTTTCTTTCTCCAAAGAGCATTCTGCGGATACAATTCCATATCTTCAAGGAAACAGGAGTGTTTCCCTAGGGAAAAAAATCCAGAGTTTCTAAAAGATTCTGTCAAACCAGAAGCAAAGCCTGGTAAAGCAATAGTTCTTAGAAAGGCTATGAACTTTAGTTAAATATACATAGTCCCGCTCTCCAATCTATTTTTATGAATCAAACTATAGTTGTGAGGGTATTTTATCCAGTTATTCCAACACGGCAAGAGCCAAATAGGTGAATCTGTGTTTCAATTATCTTTGTAAGCATGAACCTTAGTAATGTAACATTATGATGATGCAAATATATTCACAAATTACTACTTTTGTGTATATAGTGGAACTATCATGAATTTATGCAACTATACTAATGTACATATTAAGAGAAAATAAATTCATTACAGGTTATGCCAGCAATGTTATTGCAGTGGATACTATATTAATCATTAATAATCATCCACTTTAGAGGCTTCTACCAAATAGAGTAACACCTAGGTTGCTATCCCAATAAATAAAACAGATTTAGAAGAATTTATGTGGATCCACATGTAATATCTTCTGCAATGATTAAAGAGCAAAGGGACAAAGAGAAAAAGGACTGTTATTAAAAACAATAATTAACATGTTGCTTCCATCTTTGCTGGGTGATTTATTTTATTTCACCTCTCTGACATCTAGTCACTGCAGCAGAAGACGCCTTCTCAAATTTTCCTTCTATGCCCTGCCGCCTGCCTTACTCTGGGAATATAAAAGGACTGACTTTTTCCCTTGACACAGGACAACAGATTAATGAATTTAAGTGCCTGCGTCATAAAAATTGTCATCCCTCATACAGTATTTTAAGTGCAGTATCAACTATGGCTAGCTTTTACTCTTCAGGGGGTCCTGTGAGCTCCAGTTTCTTATGTAAGTTAATACAAAAGCTGTTCCAACAGTATCACGTGCTGTTTGTTTCAAAGTCTAAAAGGAATGCTCTATTTCTTTTTTTCCTTGTTTTTTTTTTTTTGAGGAAGATTAGCCCTGAGCTAACATCTGCTGCCAATCTTCCTCTTTTTGCTGAGGAAGACTGGTCCTGAGCTACACCCATGTCCATCTTCCCTATTTTATATGTGGGACACCTGCCACAGCATGGCTTGATAAGTGGTGTACAGGTCTGCACCAGGGATCTGAACCAGTGAACCCTGGGCTGCCAAAGTGGAACACATGAACTTAACTGCCACGCCACCGAGCTGGCCCTGAAATACCCTATTTCTTGATTTGGTAAATGGAAAGAGTAGAGTGGCAGTGTGCTGAGTTACATGTTAACAAACAGATTATTGGTCCAACCAGGAATGAAGGGCATTGGGGAAGAAATCACAGCGTGTATTTTCAAGTGTGTTGAAACAGAGATTCACCTGTATCTATTTTGTTCTTATGTATAAATATTTCTCAAATGTGAAGTTACAAGACAATATATTTCATTTCACTTAGAAGGTTTACAAATTAGTTTGAAAAAGATGACTCCATAGCTCCTTAAGGTCTAGGATCACCTCTTACCCATTTCCGTATTGCATCTTTCCTCTCGTCTCTCCCACTCACCACACTCCATTGCCTGGCATTAGGCCATTCTAACAGGGAATGTTTGTCCAGTAAACATTTAATGAGACTAATAAATTTATCAGACTCCTTAAAAGAATTTCCTTCATTTTTTAAAATTATGTATGAATTTCTTTGTTCAGTTCATCACAACAAAAGAAAGTAGACTAGTGGAGGAAGAGAAGTATACTCTTCTAGAAAAAGGATGGGCCAGAGCAGCTTGATTTAAATGGACTGAAGAGTAGCAGTTTAGCAGTTGACAGATTGGTTTTTAAAAGCATTTGAATGTCCTTTAATTCTCAAATTGGATCACCCATCATTGTGGGTTTTTTAGGAAGTAACATTATCAGCACGGGCTTAATTGAAATGTAAATAAAGATAGCGAAAGTGCTTTATTTAGAGAAGGTTGTTTAGAAAAAAATAAGTTGACAGGCAGAGGTAAAGATCTCTGAAGTTATAATCATTTCAGGAGAATAAGTGCTGTGTGTCTGTGTGTCTGTGTGTGGGTCTGTATGTGTGTGTAGTGTTATGTGTGTGAATTACCCAATTGAATGACTACGTTAATTGCGTATGTGTGTCAAATTACAATTGTTGAAAGATTGGATGGAAAAGATACTGTCATCTTTTAATTAAATCTTATATTTCCCAATTTAACAGGGAAAGTGACAAGAAAAATTATAAAAATTATAATTTTATAAAACATTTTTTTAAATTATAATTTTATAAAAATTATTAAAAACTATAAAACTCTAAGCTCTACTCAGGCTTTTCATTGTCTGGCCACATTGACCATTGAGACACACCACCCTCCCCCTCCCCAACACCTTTTATCTTCACCCTCAGCTCCTGCTCGTTCCAAGGTCACTGTGCTAAAATAAACTAAAAATGTACATCAAAATTAAATTTAAAAAGCTCTGAATAAAGGCTTTCCATCTGATTTATATGTGAATTTGTTCCTGACTTTCCTCTTGTTTATCTAATGGATTTGAACTCAATCAGAGTGAATTTCAGATCCCAGCTACCACTTACCCAGTATGTGAATTAGCTATAACCTTCAATATTCTCATATACGAAATGACAGTATCACCATGTACCTCATAAATTCATCAAGGTGATCTTGTGGGATGCTGGGCATTTTTTATTCTTATATATATATTCTTGAGCTTTGTTCTGGGATGCTGTTAAGTTACTTAGAAACCATTTGGCTCTTTCAGGTCTGCTTTTAAGATTTATTAGGTAGGACTAGAGCTAAATATCTCCCCAGTACTGAAGCAAAACCCTTCTTTGTGCTCTAATATACCCAGTACCCCGGAATCTTGAAACTTTTCAGTCAGGCTTCTGGGGCAGGCACTATCCCCAGCCTTGTGTGAATGCCTTTTCCTGTTCCCTCTAATCATCTCAGGTGGTTCTTTCCAGGCCTCCTCATAGTTTCCTCATGCACATGTGCCAGTCAGCACTCAGCCTAACACTGGAGAGGGTTGCTCTGCAGACCTCCAGGGTTCTCTCTGAGTGACTCTCTGCCCCTGTACTCTGCCTTGCAAACTCAAGCTGCCTTTCTTTCCCTGGCCTCTCAGCTCCGTCTTCTCAGACTTGGGAGTCAGCCACGCTCTGTCTGGGTTCCCTCTCTCCGTGCAGTAGGCTAGAAACTGTCTAGGCAGGTAAGTATGTCACAGCAGTCTTCTGTGGCTCCCTCATTAGTTCCCTGACTCTCAGTGATTATCATCCTTTGTTGCCTGATGTACAGTGTCTTACAAACCATTGTTTCCTATATCTTGTCTATTTTTGGGGGGTGTTTTAAGCAGGAGAGGAAACCTAGTCCCTGGCACTCCATTGTGACTGGCACTGGGAGCTTTTTCTATCATTTTCTTTTAATTGTCAACAGATTTAACCAGAAGATATGTGATTATAATGATAATGCCATTCTTTTTAAAATTTATAGTTAGCCCTTCCTCCTATAAAGATAAAGGTTGACAGTGTGTTTGCAGGAGATCTGAATTATAGTCCTACTTGATCCACAGATTTCATGTGAAGGCTTAGACAAGTCCCTTAATTTCTCAAGCCTTCTCTTTTCTAATCTGTGGGAGACATTGATCTACACAAGCTTTACATTGCCTTTCAGAAATGTATTGATAATCACTAATATTTTCTTTAGAAACTGAGAAAAGCTATTGAATTTGAGAATGAATTTATTTTCAACATCCAGTCTTTCTGAAATCTGAAAGATTCTTTGTGACTCAGTACTCACCAGTAAACCCGACAGCAAAACTGAAATTCTTCCTCTGACGTGCATGGCAATGCGACACTGAAATGACTTAACACCATTCTCTCTTCAGATATTGAGCATTACGCTTTAGTTTTTGCTTCGTATCTCTTTGGTTTATTCCTTCATATTCTGGAGACTCCATCTCCCTACTTTAACATTACAGTGTGTTACTATGTAAATATATCATGAAACCCTGCTGCAAGGTGACAAGCCACATCAGAAGAAAACACCAAGGGCCTACAAGACAAAGATCTCATACACGAATATCCAAAATAATGCCAATAATGACACTGAACATGAAATAAACTCACACGACAGTCAGAAATTTTATCTTTAGTGCTTCCAGAAGAGGCTCGCTGCCACAGGCAGAAGGCATTAATTTCATATGCCGTGTTAGGAATTTCCATTTCTCCTTGAATAAAACGTTAGTTTCAAAAATTGTCCTTAGAGTAGAAAGACTCTCAGTGATTTATTAAACTTTCTTCTCTCCTTTACCTTCAGAAATCCACTAATTTTGCACTGCATTTGGCAGGCAGAAAGCTGGGCCAATGTGCTGTCAATTCTACCAGAAGTGTGCTTTTGGTTTATTTAGCGTTTGCAAAATGAAAAACAATAGACTGCATTTTGTGGGCGATTCAAACAAGCATTTAGTCCTTTTCATTTATGAGCTAGAATATAATTAAAGAATCAAAATCCATACACAAAGTAGATAAGTATCTATCAATGTCAGGCAACAAATTGTAAGCACCAAATGTGGTTAATTAAGAATCAATGAGACTATCTGGTATAATTCTTGAGAGAGTTCAGTCACAACCATTGGGAAAAGTTTTGCTCTGACTATTCAGCTATGGAAATAATGATTCATTAATTCATTTATTTAGATATTTACTAAGTGTATAATATAAGCCCCAAACTGAGTGCAAATAGTCTCGAGCAGTACTGTCCAATAGAACTTTCTGTAGTGATGGAAATGTTCTTTACCTAAAGTGTCCAATGTGATAGTGGCTAGCTGCATGAGGAAATTTCATTGTTAACTAATTAAAATTAAATAAAATTAAAAACTCACTTCCTCAGTTGTAATACATTTCAAGTACTCATAGCCACATGTATTGGATAATATAGGTTTAGAAGGAAAAGACAGATACGTATACAAAAAAATTACAATTTGTTGTAAGTTTTATGACATAGTTCTGGGGGAGCAAGAAAAGCAATGCCTTATATTCCCTGGAATACGTTAGAAGTTGTGTTTGAAACAAGTTTTAAGTATATTTAATATTTGCCAGAAAAAGAAATAGCAAATGAGCATCCTAATCGGTGGAAATAGCAAGAAGAAGAGCATGAGGGCATGGTGTATTTGAGGAATAGAAAGAAGAGTAAGGAGTGGGGAAGTTGTGGGAGATGATGGACAGGAAGGAGGGGCTCAAATTTGCATTTTACAAAAAAATTCCTCTGCCATTAGTTTGTCAATCATGGCATCATCGGTATTATGGACTTGGTAATTTCATGTTGGGCGTGGGGTTGGGAGCTGTCCTGTGCATTCTAAGATGTTTATCAGCGTTCCTGGCTTCTACCAACTGAATGCCAGTGTAGGTGGCCCAGTTGTGACAATCAAAGATGATACTAGATGTTGTCAAATGTCTCCTGGGAGACAAAGTTGCCCCAGTTAAGAACCGCCATTGTGAAAATGACCTGCCATGACATGGGATTGAAAGCAAGGAGTTCACTACTTGTGTCTGTGTGTGAGATGAGGAGGGCCTGAAATAAGGCACTGGGAGAGTGGAGGCGTACGACAGCTGAGCAGGATTGGAGAAGACAGAGATGGGAATAGGAGAAGAAGCTCTAAGGACTGCATGGAACGTGGAGTGTCTTACAGAAACGGAAAGTGCAGAAGAAGGATCAAGTTTTAGGAAAAGATGAATTTGGCTTCGAACATGCTGACTTGTGGTATCTGTGGAATATCCAAATGGAGATGGATGTTCTATGGGTGGTTGGAAATAAAGATGTGGAATTCAAAAGAGAGGTATGCACTGGTCATGTAAGTTTGGGTGTCATAAGCATCTAACAGTTAATAGTTGAAATCATGGGAATGTTTCTTTCTGCTCTGATCAATCTAGACTTAATGACAATGTCATTATTTCCATCTGATCTCCAAATACAGCACTATTCAGTCCATTCAATACATCGCACCAGTTCTGTTTTTGTTTTTGTTTTTTTCCTAATTTCACGTACAATCAAGGACTTTGATGTCCAGCTCCACTGGTATATTTACTTTCAGTACTTCTGCCTGGGGGTTTTTGATCTCACTCTTCTCTTTTCCTGGATTCCCTTTCTTCTATAGCACAGCTTGTCCCCACAAATCCTTTTGCCATTAACTCAAAGGTCATATTCCTAGTAAGAACTTCCTCGACCAGGCTATTTACATTTCAAAACTCTTTCTCCCAAACATTCCTTGTCAATGATTGTTTTATTCTCCATAACTCTTATTAACATTTAACATACCACATATATAGTGATTTATATAATTTATTGCATGATTCTTGCCAGAAATATGCAAGTTCCATGATGCCAGGACTTCTGCCTGTTTTTTTTCACTCCTGTATATCCACCACTTAAATCAGTGCCTAACACCTCATAGGCTCAATCAATATTTCTTGGATGAATGAAGTAATAGGTTTCCTACTGGTCAGGACAAGTTTGCCTGGGTTCAGTCAAACTCTTGCTTAGACTTATGGCACAAACTAGAAAACCACAGAAAAGTAATGTTCACTTGTTTTCCAGGGTCTCAGAGACACAATTTCACATTTGGAAGTAACTGTTTGACTTGCTGAGACTACTGGCCTTCAAATATCCTTTTTTTTTTTTTTTTTTGGTGAGGAAGATTGTCCCTGAGCTAACATCTATTGCCAATCCTCCTCTTTTATTTCCCCTTGAGGAAGATTGTCACTGAGCTAACATCTGTGCCAATCTTCCTGTATTTTGTGTGTAGGATGCTGCCATAGCATGGCTTGATGAGTGGCGTGCAGGTCTGTGCCCGGGATCTGAATCCGCAGACCCCGGGCTGATGAAGTGAAGCACACGAACTTAACCACTATGCCACTGGGCTGGCCTCTCAAACACCTTTTTAACATATCAATATTTATGTTCAAAACACGTAACTTTTTTACATCATATGTAAAATTCACATTTCTCAATATGAGCTCCACAGCCTCTTAAGGATTTTTACACATTGTTAACTGCATCATAAATTCACCACATTGCCCATCATGAAATATGTTAATCTCTGCTTTTGTGCTCTGACATCAAGCCACTTTCACTCTTGGTGATGCCCTCCCACCTTCTCTTCACTAAGATGTGTTCATGATCTTAATCTATTTAAAACGTTATCATTTCTAGAAAGCAGCATTCACTTGTTGGAACTATCCTAGCTCTGCATTCCTAAAAGGAATGTCTGATCCCACAGGCCTGGGTTAGGTGTTCAGTTTGTACCCTAAATAACCTTTTACCTACTTCTGGCATTTGACTTTGCATTGTAACTGCTTGATTATCCTTCTCTCTCCAACAATGAACTATAAGCTCCTTTTGAGCCGGTATCCGTTGTGTCGTTGTGTCTCTTGCTCCTGGCCCCAAGCCAGGGACACAGTACAGCTCCGTAAATATTTGTGCCTTTATAATCAGTGTCTTCATCTACTTCTAATTCTTCTTCTGCCTTATAAATTTAAACGCCTGCTTGCTCAGTTTGCTCTTTGCTAATACATATTTGTTGATATTCTGTCACAGTACCATTACTTCTTTCAGGATGTTCTATCTCAATAACAGAACGTGCTCTTTAAGCACTTAAGTGGTACTTCGTGGCTTCCATTCTCCAAAGCATCTAAGGCAAGGTGTGAAAACTATTTTTTTTGTTAAGAGCTTTAGAACTTGGATGCTTGAGTCAGATTGGCTGCATTTGAATCCTGGGTCTATGTTTTACTAACAAAATGACTTTGGACAAGTTGTATAACATTGTAAGTCTCGATTTTCTCACCTGATTAGTAGAATAGTATAATCTAATCATAGAGATGAAGGATTGAATGAGATAAGTATACAGCACTTTGAACAAGTGATTGTGATTACATCTTGGAGTTTTATGTACTCTAGATGATAAGGAATGATTTCGAGATGTCCAGCTCCCTGTTCCTGGGGCATGATTGGTGATACAAGCTATTAACGCCTAACAGATTGACAATGGCAGAGGGAAGAAGCATACACTGACAAAAGCAACCTTATCTACATCTTTCCAATGCTTTTATTCCCTCCTTTAGCTTTGCGCTCCTGAGCATTCCCAAATTTTGCTTTCTCTTTACATTCTAATTCCACAATTTCTTTGCCTCATTTGTACCGTTAGTGTACTAAGGAAGTAGTGTAATGAGCTAATGCTTAATGCTGTACAGGCCTGTCCTAAGAGACACACTAATGTATCAGTACCAAAAATGTTTGAAATACTAATTTTCCTTTTAATGAGCCTAAACATTTTATTATAGTTATACCTTAATACCAAGTTGCAGGTCATTACCCTCACATGTTGAAAGCAGCTGATATTTCCAGGGCTGAATGTTTCTGCCATTTGACTGACGACCCCTCTTCCTTGCCCATTTTACGCAGTAGAATTTTAGGGAGTGAAAATTAGATCACTTGACAGGTATTGTGAATGATGTTTTGATTGCACTATTCAAAAATATTTTTCAGATTCTAACAATTAATATATGCTAGTTCCATGAAATTTGAATTTTGAAAATGTGAAAAGGAGCAAATAAAATAAAAATGATTCATCCCTCCACTAGAGATAATCATTTCTGTTTTGATTTCGTTCCTACCAATCTTATTTTCAACATATGCTTTGTGTGTGTGTATCACACAGTGAACACAGTTTTGGCTGCTACTTCTTTCAATGAACTACATATGAATGTTTCTCTTGTATTATAATATTTGGAAATGCCATTATAATAGTTAAAATAATAGTTGTTATATAGTTATATGTTATAGTTTTATATATGTGTGAATATATACATGTGCATCTATCTATGTATCAAGAATTAATTTCTTGTATTCCTACTGCCCATCTTATAAATAATATTGAACATCTTTATGACAAATACTGGTCTGAGTTATTGACTATTTAATTCATCTTAATGGGGAATATATTCAATATATTTAAAAATTTATGATATTATGCTGTATTATTTTCAAGAAATAGAATGTAATATATTGGTCAAGATCTCAGGCTCTGAAGTCTATGACCTATGCTTCCATCCTCACTGTAAATTATTATACCTAGGTAATTTCAGGAAAGTCATTTGAGCTTTTAAAATGTTATTTTCCTCATCTGTAAAATGAGATTATTGTATATAATGAAATAATACTATGAATAGTATTGAACATATTTCATGGCAATAAAAACTGTTAATTTTAGCTCTTACTTTGTGTGCCCACCAGAAATGCAAGTCTATTTGTTTTTTGTTCCCTTGTCAATATCAATATCGTTATTAAAAATATCCTAATTTGATAGAAAAAAAGATAGTAGGACAGGTTTTAAGTAAAAAAGCCAAACTCAAACTAACTTAAGTAAAATTAGGATGTTCATTGGCTCACAAAAATGAACTTCAGACAGAGCAGGTGGCATCTGTCATTTAGATTTGGCTGGAGCCAAGATTCAAATGCCCCCAGACTTCCTGAATATTCTTAATCTTATTAATTTCTTCACTGTGCTGGACCTGGACATTAGAACTAAGATTACATATGTTTACGTAAATTACATGCCTCTTCTTTTAAATTTTATTTTTCCTTTTTCTACCCAAAGCCCCCCACTACATAGTTGTATATATTTTTAGTTGTGGGTCGTTCTAGTTGTAGCATGCAGGATGCTGTCCCAGCATGGTCAGATGAGCGGCACCATGTCCGTGCCCAGGATCCGAACTGGCGAAACCCTGGGCTGCCAAAGCAGTGCGTGCAAATTCAACCACTGGACCATGGGTTGGCCCCTAAATTACATGCCTTTTGACACCTTTTAATCAGAGAGGAAAGAGCTTATCTCTCCCAATATTAGTTTGAAAAATATAGGGAAGTATTATTGTTTCTATTTGAGCCAGACACCCATGGCTTAACATCTCCTCTGTCCATGGAGATAGGTTTCTATGAGGAGACCAGCTACAGTGTAGGGGATAAGAGGCAGTTCTTTAAATATCACAAAACATGGCCACTAGAGCAGCGTTGGCAGGAGAGTCAAGCTAACTTGATCTACTCCATAGATAACATTAACGTTTTAACTTGCTTAACTCAACTATATTACTGGAGTTGGTAAAAAGGTTTTCAAGCATGTTCTAGTCTTTTCTTCTGTCTACTGCTCACTTGAAGAGCAATTTTTATATTGGTTTAGTGTTTTTCCTCTTAATTTTTTATAGTTCATGATATTTATGGCAGTTTTTTCAAAGTTCATATAGTTAGTTGATTTTAAAATTTATATTGTCCTGAAAACTCCATTCTGCTGAAGAATTCACAATTAGCATCAAGTCCTTCATAGAATTTTCGTGTGGTTTCTTTAATCTCTACCATATTTTTAATTGTCCCTCTTTCACTTCACAATATTGTTTAATTCTGACTTTTTTCTTTGTCACTATTTTGTCACTTTATATTTTCTTATTTTTGACAAATCTTCAATTTGTCTGCCTGCGTATTCTTTTCAAAGACCAGCTTTTGATTTTGTTGATCTCTCTTTTTATTTAATATTTTAATAGTCTTAATTTTGTTATCTATACACATTTCCATCATATTTTAATTATTTCTTTCTACCTTTTTAATTTCCTCTCTAGTAAAGAATAACATCTTCAGGTGGGTTTTTAACATATTTATTTTATATCTTAAATAAAGCGCACATAAAATCAGGAATTTCCAGTAATGATGACTTCAGCTTCAGTCAACAGATATATGAATTCCTTCATTTGAATTAATTCTAAACTTATCATTTATGTTGCGATATTTTTCTTTCAGCTTCCAAACTTTTATTTTAAACTTTAGTGTAATTTTCAGTTTTTAATTTAATTGCACCATTGTGAAAGAATGTGAGCTTTATGACATTTCTTCTTTGACATTTCTTGAGACTTATTTTGTGGCTTATTGTGTGCATTTTTATAAATATTTCACATACATTTGATGATATTATATATTATGTATTTGACAAATATTGATTTCTGCTTTAGATCAAGCTTTTTTTGGTTTAAATTTTGCTTGCTTTGTATGATCTGTGATACATAAACATGTATTAAAATCTTGCCTCATTTTGGAAAATTGTAATTTATCTTTATAGTTATGCAAATTTTGTTTTATGTTTTCAGACTTTATTTTTAGTTACATAAAAATTTCTGACTGTTATATCTTGTTAGAATGTTCCTTCTGTTATTCTCCAGCAATTAGCTCTAGTAATGACTTTTTTCACTTAAATTTCTTTCTTTCTGACATTGATACTACTCTACTAACTTGTTATTAATTTAATATTTAGTAATTCAATTCCTTTATTTTCACTCTGAGTATTTTATTTATTTTTGTTATTACTGTTGTTTGTTTATAATGTTTGTCTTGTAAGTTGCACATAGTTATATTCTTTATTTTTTAAATCATTTTAGTTGTCTCTTACTTTTAAGCACTAAGCATATCCCATTTGTGTGTGTGTGTGTATGTGTGATTATTTATACACTGGGAGTTATTGCTGTCACAACTTACTGTGTTTTCCATTAATTTTTTTCTTACTTCTTTTTAACTTATTTTGTTGTTTTTTTAAAATTAAGAATAAGCTTAAAGTTAGACTGGGGTTAGAGTTAGGATTTGGTTTGTGCATTTTCTCTTTTATGGCCAATACCTATTCTCACCATTATATCTTCTGACAATACAACTATTAATAGTTGTGGTAAAGTATAATTATTAATAGTTTTTTTCCATAAGGTATTTAGATTTAAACTTTTTAAATCAGAATGTCTGAAAATACATTTACTCCAGAGTCATATTCAGCTAAGTAAACAAATTTAGGTTGAACGTTATTAGGTTGACATTATTGCACTTGTTCTAACATCTGTTTTTGTTATCAATATAATTGTCATTCTTTTATAGATAATCTATAATTTTTGTATTGTAGATACATTTTTTTCATCCAGAATAGTCCATACTTTTCATTACATTGTGTCTAGGTGTGATTTTATTTTTATGCATCATGCTCAATACTTGAACTGCACTATTATTATATGTCTTTTTCTGATTCTGGAAAAGTTTCAGCCATTACACCTTGAAATGCTGCTTTTCTGCCTGTCTATCTGTTCTTTTCTTTTGTAATACTTATTAGACACATATTGGAATAATCAGCTCCATACATCCCCATGTCTCTTAACGGTCTGCATGCTTTCATTCTTTTATCTCTACATCTGTAGTTTAGCTGGAATTTACCAGTGCAATCTTCCAATTCACTAACTCTCTTTTCAACTTTGTCTAGTCTAAAATACATCCTATCTACTGAGCCTTTTTTCTTTAATGTCTAACATTTCAGTTCTCTTGGTTTTTCTCAAATGACTTTGGACTGTTTTTGTTTTATTTCTTTTTTATAAACGAGTATTAGCTCTTCATTAAAATCTTGAGACATACTTATTTTAAAATCCTTTTCAGTCTTTCTGTAATTTTAATGTGCACAGATTAATTTCATCATCCAATTATTGACTATCTTTATTATCTTTAGATCTCCCTATATGTTATGGAAGAATTTTTGTAGCTTCTTTTGTGTAGAGTATGAGGAATGGTTCTCTCTTTTCTCTTCCTTAGTCTATCTTGTTCTCTATTTGTGCTTACTTCTCCATAGCTTTCAGTATTGTTGCTATTTCCTTTGTCCCAGGTCTCCCAGGTCAATAGCCCCAGTGTATCTCAGGATTAGTCCTATATTTATGATTCAGGAATCCTGCCTTCTGGTACTGAAAACCACAGATCCAGACACTGAAGTCTGTTACTTGTTTCAAGTCCAGGCTATGAGACCATGTATAAACTTCAGATTCCTTAAAAATAGAACTTCATATAAATTGCAACTTCTAACAGCATTAGCCAGCAACTTTTGTCAGTTTAATATTTTCAGGAAAACTTACACTATCCATGGTTTTAACAATAGGTTGACTTTTATATCCCATCTGACACAAAGTGCTTTTAGTGTCTGCTACCCTACAGAACCTGAGTAACTAGAACCTGCTTCTAAACCTGGAGCTGAGGTCTGAGGTCTGCAGTTTCATCCCTATTCTGTACTTTGTGTTTGTGTTTTTGTTTGTTCTTTTTTCTATAACAAGTATTCTTCCTATTGTTCTTTCATAAAATTCTTGGAGACCGTATACTTTTAAAAATAATTTTTTAACCCAACTTTGACTTTGAGACTTAGTGGTTAACACAGATCCTGGAGCCAAATACATTCAAATCCTGGCTCTTCCTCATTTAACTGCATGGGTCCTGGGAAAGTTATTTAAGTTTCCTGTCATTCAATTTCCTCATCCATAAAATGGAAGTGATAAATGTAACCTATTCCACAGTATTTTTGTTTAATTTTGTTATTTAGGATTACTTGATATTTGTACATATATATATATATATACACACAAATGCTTGGAACCCTGAGTGGCATATAGTAATTACCCAGGTAGTGTTAACTGCTATTATTTTTTCATTGTCTCATTTTGTAACTCTAGACTATCTCGACCAGAAGTCCATCAATAAATTATTTAATTCCTCTAAAATTTATTTAGTTTCATATTGTGAGATAAGATTAATTTTTGACTCAGCATGTAATGGTGAGAATCAACTGTGATATTATTTATGGGTATACTATAAGATAAACTATAAGGTATTATGATTCTCCTGTATTTATTTTTAAAGTGTCATGAAATAAAAAGTAATATATTTGGCAATTAAGTCTGAATAATATATAACTGTTTTTTTTTTAATAATTTAGTTGCTTCCAGTTATTTTTTACATATAAAATATTAAAGGATTTTCCAAACAAGTTACTCATTATTACTCATTATAAAAAATATATGCAGAGCCTAATCTGCTTGGGTATTATCAGAGCCTAACTGACCTGGGAGAAGGGAAATACACAACTACAGCTGCCTCAAGCTTCCATGTGGGAGAAGGGAAATAGCCAACTCCCTAAGTTGTACTACTTAGTACTTAAGTTACCGCTCTAGCCAACCTGTTACACCTAGGAAGGTAGAAAATACTGAGAAACATTTGTAAAGTGCATGGTCCAGATGCTCACTCACTAAAAGACTAAGACCTACTTATAAAACTTTAGAACACTTCCTCCATCACACACTTCACAGCCATATTACTAAAGGCCTATTTACTGCAGTTCCTTTTACCCAGTACATCATATCCAGCTATCAAGAAAAAATTACAAGATGTACCAAAAGGCAAAGAACACAATTTGAAGTGACAGAGCAAGAGTCGGAACCAGACATGGCAGGAATGTTGGAATTATCAGACTGGGAAATTAA
Organism: Equus quagga; assembly: GCF_021613505.1. Lineage (NCBI taxonomy): Eukaryota > Metazoa > Chordata > Mammalia > Perissodactyla > Equidae > Equus > Equus quagga. Next base: position 54,737,768 of record NC_060283.1, on the reverse strand, counting down.
AACAACTGTGATTAATATGCTAAGGGCTGTAATGGATAAAGTAGACAGCATGAAAAAAATGGATGGGCAATGTTAACAGAGAGATGAATATTTTAGATAGAAGCAAAAAGAAATACTAGAGATAAAAGCAATGTAACAGAGATGAAGAATGCTTTTGATGGGCTTATTAGTAGACTGGATACAGCTGAGGAAAGAATCTCTGAGATGGAGGACGTATTGATAAAATCTTCAGAAAGCAAAACAGAGAACAAAGACTGAAAAAAAGGAACAAAATATCTAAGGACTTTGAGACAACTATAAAAAGTGAAACACACATGTGATGGGAAGAAAGATAAGGAAGAGAGAAAGGAACAGAAGAAATACCTGAAACTATAATGAGTGAGAATTTCCTCAATTTAATGTCACACACCAAACCACAGGAAACACAGAAAATACCAAGCAGGATAAATTGCCAAAAAAAAACAAGAGAGAAATCGACTTATGCATATCATTTTCAAACTACAGAATATCAAAGATAAAGAAAAAAAATCCTGAAAGAAGACAGAGGAAAAATACCCCACAAATATGGAGGAACAAAGAATTACATCTGACATCTCCTCAGAAACCATGAAAGCAAGAAGAAAGTGGAGTAAAATATTTATAGTTTTGAGAGGAAAAAAAACGCCAAACTCAAAGTCTGTTCGCTGTACAATTATCCTCAAAAGTAAAAGAGAAATAGACTTTCTCAGATAAAAAAAAATTGAGGGAATTTGTTTCCAGCAGATCTGCCTTGAAAGCAAATTTGATAACCTAGATGAGATGGCCCCATTCCTTGAAAGACATAATTTGCCAAAACTCACACAAGAAATAGAAATCTAAGTAGGTCTCTACCTATTAAAGAAATTGAATCAATAATTAATACCCTTCTAAAACAAAAAGCACCAGGCCCAGAAGGGTTCACTGGTGAATTCTAAAAACCACAGACAGAACCATAGGAAGAAATTATACCAGTTCTCTACAATCTCTTTCAGAGAATAGAAACAATGTCTTAACTCATTCTATGAAGTCAGCATTACCCTATCACCAAAACCCAACAAAGACATTACAAGAAAAGAAAACTACAGACCAATATCTCTCTTCATGTAGATGCAAAAATTCTCAACAAGATTTTAGTAAATTGAATCCAATAATGTATAAAAAGAAGTATACATTACGACGAAAAAGAAGGATACACCATGACCCAGGTGTGCAAGGCTGGTTCAACATTCAAAAATCAAATAATGTGATCTGTCATATTGATAGGCTAAAGAAGAAAAATCACATGATCATATCTATAGATGCAGAAAATAACACCCATGCATGATAAAAATTCTCAGTAGATTAGCAATATAGAGGAAATTACTCAACTTGATAAAGAATATTTAAAAAGAAACCTACAGCTAATGCCATTCTTAATGGTGAGAAACTGGAAGCTTTCCCACTAAGATCAGGTACAAGGTAAGCATGCTCCCTCTCACCACTCCTTTATAACACCGTACTGGAATTTTTAGATAACGCAATAAGACAAGAAAAGGAAATAAGGTTATACAGATTAAGAAGGAAAAAATAAAACTATCTTTGTTCACAGATAATATGACTGTCTAAGAACTGATGAAAAAAAAAACTCCTGGAACTAATAAATGATTATAGCAAGGTTGCAAGATACAAGGTTAATACAAAAGTCAATTACTTTCCTATACAGCAGAAGGAAAAAGTGAAATTTGAAATTTAAAATTAATACCATTTACATTTGCACCCCTAAAAATGAAATACTTAGGTATGTCTAACAAAATATGTACAACATCTATATGAGGAAAACTATAAAACTATTATAAATGAAATCAAAGAAAAACTAAATTAATGGAGAGAGACTCCATGTTCATGGATAGAAAGACTCAATATTGTAAAGCTGTCAGTTCTTCTCAAATTGATCTACAGGTTCAATACAATCCCAATCAAAATCCAGGCCAGGTATTTTGTGGATATCAATAAACTGATTCTAAAGTTTATATGGAGCGGCAAAAGTCCCAGAATAGCCAATACAATATTGAAGAAGAACAAAGTCAGTGTTTGAGGACTGACACTACCTGACTTCAATACTTACTATTTTGTTGTTGGTGCTGTTGAGTAGATTCCAACTCCTAGTGACCCTGTGTACAGCAGAGTGGAACCCTCAGCAATCTTTTTGCACCATCCTCTCACCTTCTGGTGCAATATCAGGCAACACTTCACTGCCATTCACAGAGTTTTCATGGCCATTTTTTCAGAAGTGTATGACAAGTTCTTTCTTCCTAGTCTGTCATAGTCTGGAAGCTCTGCTGAAACCTGTCCACCATAGGTGACTTTGCTGGTATTTGAAATACCCCTGTCACAGCTTTCAGCATCACAGCAATACACAGCCACCAGAGTGTGACAGCTGACAGATGGTGGTGCGGTTCCATGACCAGGAAATAAACCTGGGCCATGGTGGTGAGAGTGCTGAATTTCAACCACTAGACCACCAAGGCTGGTCAGTACTTACTATAAAGCTACAGTAATCAAGACAGTGTGTTGGTGAAAGAATAGACAAATAGATCAATGGAACAGAATAGAGAGCCCAGAAATAGACCCTCACAAATACATGATTTTTGGCAATGGAGCAAAGGCAAAACAATGGAGCAAAGACAGTCTTTCGAAAAAATGGTGCTGGAACAACTGGACATCCACATGCGAAAAAGTTAATCTAGAGAAAGACATTATACTCTTCACAAAAATTAACTCAAAATGGATCACAGGCTTAACTGTAGGAGTAGAAAACTCCTATAAGATAACATAGGAGAAAACCGAGATGACCTAGTGTATGGCAAAGACTTTTTACATGTGACACCAAAGACACAATCCATGAAAGAATTAATTGATGAGCTAAATTTCATTAAAATTAAAACTTTCTACTCTAGGAATACAGTGTCAGGAGAATGAGAAAATGAGCCACAGCCTAGGAGAAAATATTTGCAAAACGCACATTAGATAGAGGACTGTTATACAAAATATGCAAAAACCTAAAAACTCAGCAATAAGAAAACAAACAACTCAATTAAAAAATGAGTCAAAAGACCCCTCACAGAGGAAGACATACAGATGGCAAATCACCATATGAAAAGATGCTCCACATGTCATGTCATGAGGGAAATGAAAATTAAAACAACAATGAGGTACCACTACGTAGCAATTCCAAAGTCCAAAATCTGGAACACTGACAACAACAAACGCTGGTGCGGGTGTGGAGCAACAGGAACTTTCAATCTATGCTGGAGGGAATGCCAAATGGTACAGTCACTTTGCATGATATTTTGGCAGTTTCTTACAAAACTAAACATGCTCTTACCATACCATCTAACAATCATGTTCCTTGGTATTTACCCAAAGGAATTAAAAACTTATGTCTGCACAAAAACCTGCACACAAATGTTTATGGCAGCTTTATTCATAATTGCCAAATCTTGGAAGCAACTAAGATGTCCTTCAGTAGATGAATAGATGAGTAAACTGTGGAACATCCAGACAATGGAATCTTATTCAGCTCTAAAAAGAAATGAGCTATTAAATCATGAAAAGACATGGAGGAAACTTAAATGCATATTACTAAATGAAAGAAGCCAATCTGAAAATACTACATACGTATGATTCAAACTATATGGCATTCTGGAAAAAGCAAAATTATCGAGACAGTAAAAACATCGGTGATTGCCAAGGGTTGGGTTGGGGGGTTGGGGAATGGATGAGCACAGAGGACGTTTGGGGCAGTGAAAATACTCTATCTTATACCACAGTAATGGATACATGACACTGTATATTTATCTAAACCCATAGAATGTACAACACCAAGAATGAACCATAATGTAAACTATGGACTTCAGGTGATTATGATGTGTCAATGTAGGTTCCTCAATCATAATAAATGTACCACTGTGGTGGGGGAAGTTGTAAATGAGGGGGACTGTGTATGGGCGTGCAGGGCAGGAGGTAAGTGGGAAATCTCTGTATCTTCCCCTCAATTTTGCTGTGAATCTAAAATTGCCCTTAAAAAAGTCCCAAAACAAAATACAGGGCAGGTTTTTATAAACATATCTCCCCATTCAATCATTCTACATATGTATTATATACTTTTAATCAGCATAACCACAGTTTAGCATAAATTTTTCCATGTTTTACATTGTTTCTGTAACTGTTAGTTTTATGGCTTCATAATAATTCATTTAGGATATTTATTCATTCATACTGTAATTATCTATTGAAGGTTTACTATGTGCTATTCAAGGTCACAGGAATGCACTGGTAAGCCAAAGCACCTGCATTTACAGAGTTTACAACATTCTCGTGTGTGCATAGTTGATATATAATCATTCATTTAACTTTTTATTATGCTGTATAATTCTTTAAGAGAACATTGTATATATCCTGTTATTCAGGCTTGAAGATCCTTTGCAGGAAGAAGTAACGTCATGGACCAAAAAATATTTTGCTTACTTAGATGTTGTTCTGTAAATTGACTTTCCAAAAGAAGATGGGAAAATAAAGGTATACATATATATTGCCTAGTGAGTTGAACCAAGAAACTGCTTAGCTGATTCATCAGGATGAAGGGCCAGGGTACAATCACGTTGGACCTGTTTTTCATTATAAATTAAGGCCCTCTGTATTTCTTCCTGACATGCAATATAAAGACATAAGGACTCTCGTATAAAATATTTTATTACTATATGACATTTTTTACCCTGCCAGAAATATTGCCTCTTAACCCTAAACTTATAGTAATGTCCAAGCTTGTAAAATCTGTTTTTGAAAATTAAATAAAGCCATAAAATATGTTTATATTAAAGAATACTATTGGCTTATGAAAATAGCATTTTACTTGTTCATTTAAATTATAAATGACCTCCTTAGCATCCTAATTTTCTCCTTTCCTTATTACAATATGTCAGTATGCTTGGAAGCTCTGTGCAGAGAGGTGGTTCGGTCCGCTTGTCTCCCTGTGCTGTTGGTATCAAGCTGGCATGAAAGGTGCCTCTGGGAGTTTTCTGGATCCACAATGGCACAAGGTTTATTTCTTCCATATTAGATTATTACAAATCTCACCTGTTTCCATTTTTTATTTTAAATAGTTCTACTTTAATCTTGATTAAAACTTTTTTCTAATTTTATAATAAATTTCAAAAGTAGCAATTTCAGTTTCAAAAGTATAACACTTCTGTGAGTCTTGATACGTACTGCTACATATTTCTCCAGTATATTCCTAGCAGCCTAGGTGAAGCCAGTTTGATTTTATGTTGCGGTCCTCTAACTTGTAATTACCTTCATCTATACTGTTTTCTCACTACAGGATCTTTAAACTGGGAGTAGGAAGGATTAACAGAGGCAGTCAGGAGTCACCACTATTCGCTTTCAACTCCACTGTACCCTTTCTCCACTTGGCTAAATACCACTTACTTTTACTATTTGCCTCTGTGATCACAAAAACATTTCTTTCTGAGCTGCAGTTCATTTAACAGTTCTATATTTGGAAAAAAATCCTTTTAAATCACATGCTGTAGACATTGATTGCTCTCTATTCCCCTTATATTCATTTGTTCAATGATTTATTCAACATCAAATGTCAAAAATGTTGCGGGAGCTATGCCAAGTGCTAAGGATTCAGTGTCTCAAAAAACAGTCACTTATGTGAATTTGAACTTCTGTGACAGTTTTCTACACAACTACATTCCCCTCCTTGGTATCAGCACTGGTACCAATGGACATAACCAGAATTACATTTTAGAGAGATTCCCCAAACTCTTGAGTGTTTACTTATTTTTAAGATTGCCACATAACTCCGTCTCTCTCTAAAAAACATTTTCTTTGAAATCTATCTTTCTTAGTTTAAGTGCCTAACTATACCTACTCTCTGTTTTCTTACTGACATAAGTACTAGATAAAAATATTTGCTTTTTCCCACAGGTTGTCAGCTAATCCCTTTCCCACACCTCTCCATTCTCACATCCCTCAAAACTCAGACTCTGCAGTTTGGATTAAGAGAAGTTTAGTATCTTCTTCTTCCGTGGAAAGAGACTGGCAGACGGCCGTCCAGTTCACCTGAGATGGGAGGAGAGATACAGGGGCTTGAGGACATTCAAAGTTTTTGATTCTGGATTCTCTGCACCTTTTATCTCTTCCCTTTAACACAGTTACTCAGAAACACCAGTGTTAGAACTAACATTTACCTTAAGACTGCTGTGGGAGAACTTGGGCTGAAGTAAAACTTCTCGGTAAGCTCCAGTGAGGCATGCATCTTCTACTGGTGTAACAAATATTTTTTGAGCTCCAGGCACTCCTGTAGACACTGCGTTCTGCCTTGCTGGATAACTGGAAGTGTAGCTACATCATTCTTCCACTACTAACTATCTTTCAGTTATCAGATGTGAACACAAACTTATTTCTACCACTTAATAAGTTATTATATTTGTTTTACCATAATGCAGACTTTGTCATGGCTTCTAAGTTTCTTAGGAGATAGAAAAATCTGGCTAAACGATGTTAGGTATTTAAAATTATTTAAAATAGTATATACTATTTATTAATAAATAATTTAGCACAATTCTTGGCTCATTAAAAGCATTGAGTAAGTATTGACTATTATTTTAATCTTATCAAACTGTTATACCTTGGTCATTTGATAGCTGTAAAAGTTAAATGTAGAACTATTTAAATATTCATTTTCACCTCCCCAAAATGATGAAAGTATTTTATCTTTTTAGAGTATTTCCTCAAATTTTATTCAGTGGTAAAAAGCATGCTTTAAAGTTGTCTTTAGTTCATAGAATCCAGACAAGAATAGTACATCAGGTCCATTATCCTCCTTTGATGAGAAGTGCATCCAAATTAAATTGTGATTAAAATTTATCTATTCTTTTCTCAAAATTGAAAAAGATCCCATTTTGTGACTTCTGAAAGATGTTTGAAAGCCTTATATCTGGAGAGAATTCTTTCTAATTTCTAACTTTAATATCCCTCCTAATCCTGAGAATTATTCTTTTCTCAAAATTAAATTCACTAATTCTTCACAATTCTTACATGTTTACGTATTTGAAAGCATTCCAGGTTCTTCATGTTCCTTTTAAGTAATAAAAAAGATTAAACATCCTGTTTATTAGATTGGGGGTAAAGGGGTTGTATTGCGCTGCCAGTGACAACAGTCACTGAATTTTAGAACTAATGGCATTTGTTGCATTATTGGTGTATTTAGGGAAAAACACAGTCCACTTGGAATGTAATGCAAGATGCACATTTTTTTATAGAAAGGATATAAATCAAGGGGTAAATGAGAAAAAATTGTGTGAGCCAGTTCAAAATGAGAAGAAGGAAAATTGTACAATAATCAAGTTATCTTCAACATTTTAGAATTTTTAGGAAGAAATGGGAGGATGATCTTTGACTTGGCAGTAAAAGGAATTAAGCTGAGCTGAAAGGGAAACTGTATATCTAATTGGAGACACTATAATGACTTATCATAAACATTATATATGGGCCTGATGTGGCCAATACTCATATTCAATTGGTAAGCAGACACAGAAATTAAATGACAGAATGATGGGAATGAGTATAGATTACGTGTTGCTGGACAGTAGAAATCCCTTTTACTCACACTGTCTCCTGGTCTCTGGAGTGAAGTGGATGCTCAATAAACGTCTCCTGAGAGTCCAGCAGGAGAAGTGTAGACAGACCGTGAGCTCTGAACTGATGCTCCCAGGCTGCTACTGCCACACTGGGAAAACATGCGCCCTGTTCCCATATCACTGGAATCCATCCACTCTTCCTTTTGTTTTCCAACCCCTTTACCCAACTACCTGCTTCCTTATCCCCTACATGTTACCAAAATAGCCCCCATTATTTCTAATAATTTTGTCTAACAGAACACAAGAGGCATCGCTTCCTTGACATCAATTTCACCTGGCCCCGGGCATTCTACTGCTACGACAAAATCTCTTCTTTCCGTGTGTCCATTTGTTTTCCTACCTCTGTTTTTATTTTCACTCTATCTGAGGTATAAATTATCAATACTAACTCATTACAGGCATACAAAGTGAGGTGCACTTTCAGTGCAATATTTTCATGTGTATAGATAGTTTTTATGTGTAGATCACATATCTCATATGTATGATATGTGACATGTATATACAGACAAATTACATGGGGGTGTATATTTTTATTACATCTTCTCATATGATTAAAAGAATCAAAATGATTACCTGAAAAATCATCTTTCAAAATTTACTATAGGATTTTATATATTTAAATTATCATTTTATAACAATTTTGTGTCCAAGACAATAGTATAATGAATACTTTTTATTTTAAAGGAGTGGAATCCTGTGGATTTAAGAAAATTGTAACATAAATCTTTTTTGTCTGTGAGTTACCATATATATTCGTATATATGCAATATATGTATGTACATACATCTCTGTTTTTTTTAATACTTTAAAGGGTCACATAATAGCATCCTGCGATGCCTGCGGAGTTACAAAACTGTGGGACTTCCGGAAGCTCTTACCGATTGTGTCCATTGATGTAGGTCCGAGTCCTGGCAATGAGGTGAACTTTGATCCATCAGGTAGGATCTTTTTGTTTAATGTTTCTGACCAAGCTAACAACTTTACATTTGTTCTGAAACTATTTTCTGTTTCTACTTTAGTTTCTTGGTGTTTCCTCCTATGTAAATTTCTGTTCTTAATATTGCATCAGAATATATTACATTGTTATATTTTCTCATATTTTATATCATATCTCGGAAGCATTATATTTATCATATATGTAAAGGAAGGAATAATAGAGGAAGTAAGTGTGTGTTAACATAGGTAACACAAGTTGCTGGCTGTGGTGTGCAAAATTTAGAGTTTGTGTCCCTTAGAATCACCATCCAAGGTAAGTAAACTGGATTTTTTGAAGGCAAAATGATTGAGAGTAGAGTAGAACAAAATTTTAGCAAAAATGAAATTGAAACATTTTGATGAAATATTTTAGTCATAATAATTTAATAAATTACCTCATGTTCTCTAGGTTTTGCAATTAATTTGAAATATATATTCATCTTATTGTTGCAATTACATGATCTTCATTCTGTAATGATATTATTTGATTGTGATTAGCATTTTTTTGCAATAATATAAACATTATCAATCAGATAAGATCTTCATTCTGTAATGATATTATTTGATTGTGATTAGCATTTTTTTGCAATAATATAAACATTATCAATCAGATAAAATATTTTATCTTTGCTGATCATGTTTAACACACACAATTCCAACTGTCCATTTAAAATGTTAAAATTATAGTTACATCTGTATCTTTAATGATAGCCTTTGCTAAATAAAGAATATATATCTCTTATTGGATAACATAACTTTCCTTTGCTAGTGTGATAAAGGTTTTAAACTTTTTTAAGTTTTGAGAATTTTTAAAATTTTTGAGATTTATTTGTGGTAGATGAAAGCTGTAGAGATGACAATTGTGAATAAAGAAATAAAAATGGAATATATATATAAAGAAAATGATAACAGTTCATTTTAAAATACTTGATATTAATTCTGTAGCGCAGAAGGAATGAATATACCAGAGCTATAAGATTATTGTGTGTTTTGTGGGACTGGTTTCATGATATTGCCATCACACATCTGAAATGTAGAATACAGCAAGTTCATCTAATTAACAATCTTTAAGTTGTGTTCCCATTACAGACTGGTATATGAATCACACTAATAGCGATGGCTTCTTTAAAAATGTTTTCAATAATGTTCTTGGTATTAAAACATGTATGGTCTGTCAGAATTCAAAAAGAAAGACTGAAACAAACAAACAAACAAAAAAACACTGTACAGAATAAAAGATCCCAATTATGAGAATTTTTCATTTTACAATGTGAAAGCCTATTAATATTTCAATTTATACTTTCTGATATACAGAATCTGCATTGACATCATAGTTCTAAAGGAGCTTTAACTTGGTTTTCATGAGCATTTTCACATCCTAAAGTCCCTTTTTATTATCTTGAGCTAGCATCCAAATATTCATCTCCGTGAACTTTGAACTCTGAAATTTCAAAATTTTGGCTGTACTTTCTAATAACAGAAGTTAAAGGGTGTCTTGAAATGCTGTACAACTACTAATATATATTATACTGTCCCTATTAAATATGTTGCCACTTGCCTTTTACTGCCTGTGTCATCCAGCCCGAAAGTTCTTTTCTATGCACAGACAGGTAAACCTGATTTTAAATAAATATCAGTACCTATCTTACTGTCATACGTGTCAATATCATCTTAAAGTCCTTGGTACGACAAACTTATTTTTTTCTCTCCATGACTGCTACTGTCTGGCAATACACTAATATTAAGAGAAGCACAAGAATCATGAGTGGAACAATGAGAAACACAAGAGACAAAGAGTGTAAACTAGGGACCCTGTTAATGAAAACACTTCATCAGTTTGAGGGAATACAATTTCAACCTGACCTTCCTATCCTTTTGACCATTTCTTGAGGGAACATACTATAATTAATTTTAATTCTGTGTGTTTGAGAAATTAATGTCATAAGCATTTTTCTCATTGAATAATGAGAAATGTGTGCTTCTGCTCAGAAGTCTTCAGTGACTTGTCGTTTAAAGAGGTTGAAATCTATCAAAAGTCGAAGGAACCAGGGAGAGCAAATGCAAGGTCCAATAAGGATCTGAGCAGAGGTGAAATCACAAAGTAAGATGCCAGAAATTATGTTCATCTCAAGAGAGTAAAGAAGAGTGAAGTCAAGAACAAAACAAAATTGAAATGAGGACAGGGACACAAAGATCTCTTCTAATCTGCACTTATTCAGGAAAAGATCATTTAAGAGAAAAGTATAACTAAATTATATCATGAAAATATTTGGACTGTGAGGATATAATCAAAATCTGACTTAATATGCTGAAAATACATATTCATTTGATATGCTTTATTCCCAGGGACAAGCCAATACAGGCATATGTGATAAAATCATTTTCCTAAAAAACAAGAGTATATTGACACTATTGACAATAATTAACATTTATTGGGGACTCACATTAGTTACATTGTGCCAAATCATGTTTCCTTGAAATTCTATGACATAATTAAATTGTGCAGCTATATATACCGAGGACATTATTTGTCACATCTTAACTAGTGTGAGGCAGGCTATGGTCTGCTGTCTCAGGTATTCCCTTGGATTTGGGGAAAAGTCATTGAAAACACATGTAATGTCATCGTAATATCATATAATACATGTGGAAGTACTGTATGGATAGCCTTCTGTCTATTTAATACAAGGAATATGAGTCACTGTTAGAGATTTTTAAATCATAGAAACAAAAATTTCTAATCATATGTCATTTCTCTGGATCAGTTTAATTGAAGGGCATCTTGAGATTTTGAGGTATGCTGTTTAAAAAGAACTGTTTCCATATATAATGACACCTTTATAAATAAGGGATTTCTTATCACTGAAAATCCAACACGATATGGAAATAAATTGGAGTAAAGGTCATTAAAAGGTTGAAACTGTTGTCCACAACATTTGGTTTCAAATTTTTATATATATATCAAATTGCCTCATTATTTATTAACCTCGTAAGTAAATATTTTCGTTTTGAATTTATAGAAGTAAATATTTACTAATAAAATAATACATTATAAGTTGTAAAATTGAGATTCCTCATAGTGTATCATTTTTAAAAATATATCTTTGATACAAATACTTAAAAACCAGTGATTTTGAAAAAGAATATAGACTACAATTCAGACCCTTAGATCTTCACTGCCTTTTAGACTTTAAGCAAATTGTGTAATCTCTCTGAACTCAGTTTCCTCATAGAAATGTTGGAGGAGATAATTGTCTTACAGTGTTCTAATCTGTTTCAAAGGGATAATGTATATCCTGTGATGAGGAAATCATAGTACCATCACCTACCATGTTTTATCCCAGAGCTGGAAAGGGTCCTAGGAGTCATCCCATTCATTTCAAGGAGGAGAAGAATGTGTGAGCACATTGGGGTGTGAGTAACAGTTGCCCAAGGCTGTGTGCTGGTGTAAGAGGTTTCTAGTGAAAGCATAAACACTGACGAATAATTATTAAAAGAAACAAGGGTCAAACCTCATTTTCATGTAATATTAAAAACAATTTAAATAGTTAACTTAGAAGTAAAGTTATATATGATATTATATATACAGACATAATTAAAATCAAAAGATTTAAAGATGTATGAATCACCCTCTAGAGTTTAGCTTTTCTGTTACTGTAAGAAATCAGCGTCTCGCACGTTTGAAAGAGGACTTGCATGGAGCTTAGTATTATTTACATAATATTTTATTTGCAAATACATTGCTTATGACAGACACAGAGTATCTGTTTATAGATATGTACATATACTAGTATATGTTTATAACTCATGTATTTGAAAAGAGCTAAGTGTTCCTTTCTCATTAAACATAGAATCTCCTGGTAATATAATGCCACACATTTTTGCAAATATTCACTATCTAGATAATCTCTCTCACTTGGCATACTCAAATGCCATATGTTTTACCGTTCAAAAATTTATTACTATTTCAGAAAATGCTAAATGGAATTGCATAGTGAAAGGAATAAAAATGAACTGTGAGAATTTATACATACATTTTTCCACATCTCTCATTTTATCATGTTTATGTAGTTTAGCAATATTTTTCCCTCCTTTGTAGAAGGTAATTCCACTACATTTGCCAAGAAGTCACTGCTCTAGAAAATGCAGGAGCTGAAGTTTGAGCCAGATAGGGAGTTTCTCGTAGAAAGCTTATCCGTACCAGATCATCAAAATGGGCAAGGTTTCCCACCATTTGAAGGTAATCCTAAATATGTTCTACAAACAGAACCACAAAAGAAATGCTAAAGGGGAGTGAAAAGACTCCATTGGGAAAATATGTAAAGTATCAGACCCTTCCAAAATTTTTCAAAACTTAAGATAACCTCAAAATTTTTGGTTCAAATTTAATATATCAGTTTCCGTTAGCAAATGCTACAGTTTATTGTTTTGTATTTAAAAGGCAGATTGTGGTTAATTCCTTCTAAGGAAGCAGTGTGGTGTAATGGAGAAAGCACTCATTTATCAGTTACAAGTCTAGTTTTGAATTTTGTCTTCAGTACTAAGTAGCTGACTAATCTTGGTGAAATTTCTAACATTTCTGAGACTCAGTTTCCTTGTATGTGAAATATTGAAAAGCTATTGGGACTTCTACTCCCAGCCAAGATGGAACCAGATTTACCCTCCCACCCGAGGCAACTGAAAAAGCAGATGAACTATATGAAACACTGGTTTTCAGGCACTGAATATTGGGCAAAGAACGACAGTGCTATCTGAGAGAGGGGAAGTGAAGAAGACAAGCCCTATGCTCCCCCAGGATAGTGCCTGGAGAAAACTTCTAGGTTGCAACTAAGGGATGGACAGAAACCAAGGGGAGACCCGGCAGTCTCTCAGAGTTGAGGAGACACGGTGGGCAGTACAAGGGGGCCAAGGTAGCTAAAGTCTGCAGACAGGAGAGGGCAGTAGAGAGAGAGCTCTGGAAATTTGCAGAAGATCCCCTCCAGTCTTTAGGTGAGTAAGGATCCTACATCACAGCCTAAAGGCCAGGGAAAAGTCTATCTGAAGAGTTAAAGGGAAAAGTCCCCAGAGCTCACAGAAGCCTAGGAATAGTCTTCATTCCCACCAATCAGACTGGAACCACCTTGCAATTCACAAGCACAGTGGACAGAGCAGGGATTGGCAAACTACTGCCCATGGGCCGGCTGGACCTGTATTTATGTGTAGTTTCAATGGTGCACAGCCACACTCATTCATTTACATATTATCTAAGGCTGCTTTCACACTACACTAGCAGAGTTGTGTATTTGCCATAGAAACCACATGGCCTGCAAAGCCTAAAATATTTACTATGTGGCTCTTTACAGAAATATTTGTGGAGGTAGAGTACCCAGAAGGGTATTACCTCAGAGTGAGGAGGATCAGCCCCACCTCTGGTTCTAGTCCCTTCACTATTATCTTTTGAGTCATCTAAGTTGGCTCGTGTAAAAACCTATTTAATCTTTACTACAGCTCAATGAGATTGTTACTATTGTCCCCTTTTTACAGATGAGGAAACTGGGACATAAAGATGTTAAAAACAAGCCTGATGACAATGACCCTGCTGATCAAATGTGGAGTCAGAATTCAAAGCCAGGCAGCCTGATTCCAGAGACCAAAATTTGAACTTTATATTATTCTGCCTCTCATTGTAATAGTAGTATTCAGTTTCATATTGCTGTATGACATCTGTTAGGAGAAATGATTCATTTGCTATGAATATTGAAATAATCCCTTTAATGAACACTTGGCAGTGTTTGACTCAAAGGTGACTAAGATGCAAAATCCTGTCACTAGTTGCCAACTAGTTGTCTCTGGAAGAAAAAAAAGAAAAGCGACTCTCGTATTATCTGTCAGATTTTTGATGTCTCTTATGCACAAGTGGGTATCCTAAGTAATTGTATGCTCCTAATGGGAGCCAGAACTCCAACCCCACATTTCAATAGGAATTATTCAGTTTGAGTTATCAGGGCTGGATTTTGTGAGTACCGCAGGGCTCCTCTTTTTGCCATTTATTTAAGTCCTGGCCTGATTAGACACTGCAACAAGAAAAGAAGAAAGCAAGCTAACTAGTTATCTCTAAGGCACAAAGTGGAGTCAACCTAAGTTGCTCCCCCCAGCAGTAAGCCGATTCCACCACATCCATTCCCGGGGAAAGAGAGCCACAAGGAGAGGGGATAAAATATAAGAGAGAAAACGTGATCAGATGACCCTGCTCAATTATTTATGATCCCATTATTTCATCTCCTGTTTGAGTGGCTCTATTGTGTATGCAAATCCATTTTCTTCTTGGGTTGAATATGGGCCTTTCTGATATTGGAGAAAGGAACTGAAGGAACTGTAGAAAATCAGATTATGTATCTCCCTGGGAGACCCAAGTCTGTGACTAACACCTGGAAGGAAGTATATCATGCTCTAGGAACTGGGCAAAGTGCTTTCTGTTTAATCATCATGGCACTGTGAGTTTGGTTCCATTTCTCCCATTTTGAAGGGTTTTGAGAGCTTTAATTACAGATGTATAATAATAAGTATACACCTTCTTATGGTTCTGTGAAAACCTGAATTGCATTTCATTTAATCTTTAGCTCTCGGAAATTGTAAAGAAAAAATTCTTGATTTTCATAGGGACTGGCTTCATACTTTACCTGTAAAAAAGCAATTTTTTGTCTTTGGTTTTGTTGTGCTATCCCCTGCTTTAGAAGTAATTTTGTTTATCTGACAGCAAGTGTGGAAAATAATATGCTAATAATAGTGGGGACACCTTGAAAATTTTAATTAAAGGTGTATTGACCAAAGATATATTAATTCAGGGGTAATATTCATAGTCGTACAAAGGGTCATGGCCATGAGCCTGTTCTAGTGGTCTGTTGTCCATTCTAATTGGTTGGTGGCAATATCATATCAGTTGTTAAGTATTTAGACTACCATCCCAATAATGGATCATAAATTCTGAGAACTGAAATGCATTTGTTTCATAAATTATGAGAGATTAATATAAGTAAAAGTTGTTGACTTTTTCAAAATATAGTAGAATTCGTACATATAACAAAGTCTTGTTCCTGTCAGGTATTGTGTTTGAAAGGTTGTATACTTGACCTAATGACAACATCATTGCACAAACTATGAAACCTCCCTTTTGGGGTTGTCTTCGGTTTTAAGAATAATGATTTAATATCCCCAGTACTCACAAATGGCTTATCTGAGTCTGGGTTGAATATGTAGAAAGATCTAGAAATTTTTGACACCTCGTGAGTCAGAAAAGGACATTTGAATCAAGCACAAGGCAAGGCTCTTAAAGAATAAGAATGTTGTTCGTGTATCATTTGTAACATGAAATTGAGCAGGACATTTAATCGCTGTTGACCTCAACTTTATCATCTCTAAAATGAGAGGTTTGGGTTAGGTACTACGCCAACTGGTTTTCAACCTAAGTTTTACTCTGTATTTCCACATGTTCATTAATACTTGGTCTCCTGAGACAAAAATAATATTCTAAAATAAAATTTAAATGCTTTTTGTACTATTTAAAATTTGAAAATAAATTTTCAAAATATAAGCAAAACATTTTGTTTTTCCTTGATCCAAAAGGGAAATATAATTTGACATAAAAATCAAGATTATTTAGGGGCTGGCCCCCTGGCCAAGTGGTTAAGTTTGTGCGCTCCGCTGCAGGCGGCCCAGTGTTTCGTTGGTTCGAATCCTGGGTGTGGACATGGCACTGCTCATCAAACTACGCTGAGGCGGCATCTCACGTACCACAACTAGAAGGACCCACAAGGAAGAATATACAACTATGTACTGGGGGGCTTTGGGGAGAAAAAGGAAAAAATAAAATCTTAAAAAAAAATCAAGATTATTTAAAAATTGAACCTCAAATTTAAATGATGGCAGTATTACGCAGAATACAAAAGTTTTAATCTTGCGCACCTGGCAACACGTTCAGTCTCTGTAGCAACAGGAATTTTGGCAAAAAAAAAGAGAAAGAATTCATAAGTTCCAATATTTTAATAAATTAAATAAATGATTCAATCAAACTCTTCTTATAGACCTATTTGAGATAGTAAGGATCTAACCCATTCTAGGTAAATCAGAGGAAGAAATAAATTATTAATCTTACAAATTTTAGCATTATGCACATGCAATCAGCAATTGCAGCTGCAATTGCCTGGATGATACAAAGAAGTCAGATTTGTGTTGTTAATTCCTCAATTTTGTGTAGTATTCTTAAAACGAGTATAGTTATAATTGTTGCTTAACTCTCTGATGTAATTGTACTACATAGAAGTATAATTGTAATGTTATAGGCATAGACAATCAAAAGATACTTGAAAAAGTTTTCCTATGTAGATAAAATATCTCCTTGGAAGTTCGTTACAAAGCTTATATGCATAATTATATACAAATAATTTAAATCCAGCATATGTCCAAATAATGACAAATTGTAAATTCGTGTCATCATATTTAATGAAGATTTATTTTGTAGTATTAATGTGAAAAACTTTCTTCAAATGCATTTACAGTGGTTATAGGCATATAGCAATTAATGTGCTAATGCCAATATTTTAGCACATTTAAGAAATTCAAAAAGATTTGTATCTATGTAGCAAGTATAAGATATTAGTTGCATGACTAGCTGTATCTTAAAATCATCTAGGCAATAAAATATCCCAATGCATATAATTAGCTATGCCTGTTATGTTTGCAGATGTAATAAAAATTATATGTACATGCTAGCATAGGTCATTTTGAAATATGACTAATGACATTTTTACACAAATATTAATCAAGAAAAAGTATTTGTATAAAGAAACAAAGCATAAGCAGACCTTTGAATTTTTCTAAGGAGCATATAGTTCTGATACTAAGAGGAATATATTATTTTAATCTAATAGCATATAATAATTACTAGATTTAAAATTAATACAGGTAAAATTTTCAGTCCACATGCACTGCATGGCCCAAAATCAAGAAGCTGAAGAATTTGTCTTCTTTTTAAAGGACTGTGTATACGAAATTGAAGAGATAATCATCTTTAATGTGCCCAGCTTATACTTTTTAATAGGATAATCTTTTAAAAGTTGTGGTTCAACAGGCGTGTAAATCAACCCAGAACAAATGGCTGCTGCTCTTGGAGATGGAGGCGGCACAGTTGGCACTTGGGATAACTCACAGTTACATTTATCTAAAATTGAATTTCAAACAATATTCAAATATGATTTACTCAAATCTAATTGAGCTCAGAAGTATCTTTTCTCACTTGTAATAAAAGAGGAGTGTAAACAAAAACTGTTTAAAATCGTCTTCAAGCAACATCCCTTACTATCCACTCTACTACCAAAAGAAAAAAGATTGAAAAGACGGAGTGTAGCACTGGTATTGAGAAAATCATCACTCTTTAAACGTTTTGAAATAATGAGTTTGATAAACCTCTTGGAATAATAGATATGCATTTCAGGCCATGCCTTCTATGCAAGAATTTTATCATTCTTTCTCTTGTATTTTACTGGTCTAATGGTGGAAATTATGTTAATTCAGTTGACAAATATTTAGTGTAAGCCTACTATCTGCCAGGCACTGTTCAAAATTTTGGGATTCAGTGATGAAGAAGAGATAAGATTCTATTTACAAAGGGAATTGAAGCAATAGCTATGAATCTTCAAGTAATAACTGGGAGTGTTAAAAACTGTAAGTTAAACTGCCCCGTGTGTGATATGCTGTATGTGCCATCAGAGTGAATTTGTAAAGAAGAATATCCTGTAGCTGTATATGGACCAGGAGAAAAAGACAGACACTCCTATATTGTTAACTGTATAAATTCTTATTTCTGTTCTCGTAGACTCAGTTTGAAGTTTTGAGGACTCTTGCTTTCTTCTGTTATCCTTTCTCTATGCCTTCTAGATGTTTGACTCGTTCCGTCTTCCTTGCTGATTAGGAACCATTTATCCTTAACAAAATTTAGTTGTAACAATGGTGCTTCAGCTGCTGCTTCTTCTCCTTCTATTTATTTTACTTCTTTTCCTCTTCTTCCTCCTCTTCCCCCTTAGCTCCCTTCTCCATTTATCTTATCCTCTCCCTTCTTTTTCTTCTTCTTCCTTATGCACAAAGAGCTGAGTTAATCCTACTTCTTGGTATATAATAGACAATTGTCATCAGACTTGATTGTTTTTCTCCTTTGATGTTCCATCCTTACTCTCATTCCATCCCACCCTCATGAAGTTTTTAATTCTCTTTGATAGGTTTTCTTAGATTTGCAGGTATCATTGAAGAATATATAGAATTACTTTGTGTATTTATGTATCTAAGATTTATAAAAGCTATATTTTGCTATACATTTCATTGTTTCTTGCTTTTTTATTCTATACCATGCTCTTAAGTTTTATCCATATTAACACATATCAATTAGGTTTATCAGTTCTGTCTACTGGATAGTATTCCGTTTTATTCATCTTATTGTTTTATTTATCTATTGCACTAGTGATGGGCACGTCAGATGCCTATAAGCCCCTGCTACTTCAAGGTAAGGTGTCCAAACACCCTTATACATATCCCCATAATGGGATCCTGTGAGAGTTTCTCTGTGGTTTATACCAACAGGGGTATTTGCTATGCCATAAAGTGTACATTATTTAATTTCACTAAGCGCTGTCACATTGTTCTTCAGAATCACTAGTTTATAGTCTTTCAAGAAATCTCATTATCAGTATTTGGCAGGGCTGTGGACTGAATTACGTCTCCCCAAAATTCATGTGTTGAAGCCTGAGCTCCCAATATGACTGTGTTTGAAGAGGGGCTTTTAGGAGGTAATTAAGACTAAATGAGGTCATAAGAGTGGGTCCCTGATCCAATAGGACTGGTGATCTTATAAGAAGAGGCAAGTGCACACAGGAGGAAAGGCTATGTGAACACAGAGCAAGAAGCCACAGTCTGGAGGCCAGGAAGATAGCCTTCACCAGACCCTGACCAAGCTGGCGCCCTGATCCCAGACGTACAGCCTCCAGAACTGTGAGAAAACGGACGTCTGTTGTCTAAGCCACTCAGTTGATGATGTTTTGTTATGGCAGCCTGAGCACACTAATACAGGTTGTATTTGACTTTTCAGTTCTGCCAGTATAGTGGGCGTGGTGTACGTTGTATTTCCTTAATTGCTAACGATGATGAGCACCTGTTTACATACCTTTCGGTCTTTCAGGCTTCCTCATCTGTGAATTAATTGCCTTTGCCCACTCTTTCTATTGAGTTTCCTTTCTCTGGAGATTTGCCCATTTGCAATAACTATTTGCATATTAATCTATTATTGGTTTTAAATGTTGTAGATTACCCCCAAAGAGTTGCCTACTTACTGATATCATCTATGGTCTCTTTTATTGAACTGAAATCTTTAAATTTCATAGAATCAAAACTATTTTCTTTTTATCTTAGTATTTTTTGTTCTTTTGAGAGATTGCTTAAGAATATTATCCCCACTGTTAGGTCACAAAAGTATTTTCCTGCATCTTCCTCTTTTAGCTTTATGTCATCACCTTTTACATTTTAGGTGCAAGGAGGTGTGATCAGTTAGCATCTCCTGCAATAACAAACAAACCAGGATCTTCCTGACTTATAAGAGCATCTGTTTCTTGTTCACTCATGGGAGAGCTTCAGGTCAGCTCAGACCTGATGCACTTTCTTGGGCTCAGCTGAATGGCACGTGTCTTCTCGTTCTGGATACCAGGACCTCCATGTGGAACACGTTATCTTCATACAGTAAGCAGAGCAGGAAAGGAAATACCTAACAAAGCAATCACATTTAAATCTTTTTTCAGATGTGACAAATTTTGTCTGCTTGATATCTCATTGTCCATGGCAAGTTCATAGCAAGTTATAAGATGTCACTTTTATCATATATCAACCTCAAATAGGTAGACAGAGTCTTTTCTAAATTCTTTTTTTAAATCTGTTGGTAACATTGTTTCTGAGCTGGTACAACTCTGTTTTTATTACTAGATCTTCCAGTATGATTTAATATATGAATGTGAAGTCTCGCTCCTTGCTCTTCTTTTTCAAAGGTATCTATTGGGCCTCCTGTCTCCTGGGATTTTTAGGGTTATCCTTTTTCAAATTTCAAATTGTATCAAATTATGTTAGAGAATATGGTTTGCATTAAGTTGATCTTCTGTGGCCTCTAATATAGACAAATTGTTCAATGTTCTTTGTGTAATCAAAAGGAATTGCATGTATATGTTGCATATCCTTGTTGGTTCAAACATTTGTTTTTTAACAATTTTTTTTATTCCTCCCCAAAGTCCCAGTGAATGGTTATATATATTAGCTGTAAATTCTTCTAGTTCTTCTATGTGATACGCCACCACAGCATGGCAACTGACAAACAGGTGGTGTGGTTCTGCTCCCGGGAACCAAACCTGGGCCACCAAAGAGAGGGCTGAACTTTGACCACTAGGCCATCAGGGCTGGTTTGGCTCGAACATCTTTATTGAGCTCTTAGTTTGAACTTGTTTACTGGTTATTTAAATCATTTGCAACATTTCTTATATTTTAACTGCTTGAGATCGCGGTTTCTGAGAGGGCTATATTAAAAATCCTTAACCACAAGTGTTAATTGATTTATTCTTATAATTCTATCAGTCTTTGCTGTATATATTTTGAGGCTATGTTTTTAGATACATCTATTCATAATCATTTAAGAGATTTCTGCCTTTTATCAACCTATAACATCACCTGCATAATGATTTTGCCTCTATTGAATCTCATATTAAAATTGGTACCCTATTTTCTTTAGGGTCATATTTTCCTGATAATCCTTCTTTCCATATCTTTATTTTTTGTATCTTTTTGTGAGAATTTATTTGTTATTTTTCTATTTTACTTTTTTCTTCAATCTGATATTCCTGTCTTCAGAATGATAAACTTAATCTACTTATAATAGTGATTTTTTTCTACATCAATATATTTGCACGGAAAAATGCTTCTTTTAGGATTCTCCAGAGAAACAGAACCAATAACGCATGTGTGTGTATAATATAGTATAAATGTGTTAAATATATTACATATACATGTATGCATGTGTGTAACTTGAGTCCAAAGGCATTATGGGGGCAGAATTCCTTTTTTCTCAGGGACCTCAGTCTTTGTTTCCTAAGACCTTCAATGATTGGCTGAAGCCTGCCCACATTATGGAGGGTAATCTGCTTTACCCAAAGCCCACTGATTTAAATATTTATCACATATAAAAATACCTTCACAGCAACACTTAGACTGGCGTTTGATCAAAAACCATGGGTACCATGGCCTGGCCAAGTTGGCACACAAAGTCAGCCACCACAATGCATTTCTGACATCTTCCTGGCCCTTGTCTTTTTCGGATGATCTTAATTCTTTCAAGATATGTTTATTTTACCCTTTCCTAGATGCTGAGGATACAGTAGTGAAAAAAATATATAAAAATTTCTGCTTTCATGAAACTTACTTTCCACTTAGGGGAGAAGGTTCAGAGGGAGGTTGATGATGAATAACTAATGGAATCAACACCAATATATATACCAAGTGGTGAAAAGTGCTATAAAATTTAAGACGAGAGAGAGAGTGATGAGGTGGAATATTACTTTAGAGAGAATGTTCAGAGAGGATTTCTCCATGAAGCAATATGTGAGCAGAGACTCGATGGAACTGAGGGAATAGATCAAGTGGTTGTCAGGGGGAAGAGTGTTCCAGAGAGAGAGGACAGCAGTACCAAGTCTCTAAGTCAGAACTGTGCTTTTTGAGTATGAGGTCAGATGAGATTTATGAGGGATGAGTCAAAGTGTTAGCCAAGGGCCAGATCATGCAGTCTAGGGAGCTGTGGTACTAACTCTGGTCTTTATTCTTAGAAAGGATTATTATAATAAATTATCTTAATATTTTAAACGCATGCACATTCAATGGGGTATAGGCAAATTAAAGTCTTGCCAAAAAAGAATAATATATGAAACTTAAAATAGAGCCAATATATTTGATCAAGTCAAATAACAATCAGTAAGTGGTTTGCTATTAGTTATGGATGATTAAATCACAGCAAAATTATTACCCTTATTTATGTCTAATGTGCTGCGACTTAAGTCACAGACTCAACTATATGAAATATTATAGAAATCGAAATGATCCAGACACTGCTAATAGACTGCAATTGATAACATCATGATAGTGGGCAACTTCACAAACTATAGTTACCTTTGCAACACTTTCTTGTTTTTCTTTAGAAAGCTAATATGATATTTAGGTGTATGGGTCTTGCTGAATGATCTGTTGAGGACGAGATAGTTCATGGATTTGCTCCTCTCCACTCTCATATCAATAGACAATTTGCCCCTCATTAGCATTATGGCAACTTATACAGAGACATTTTGACATGGGGAGCATTTAGACGTGCTTAACTTTTATTACTATCAGCCTGAAGCAATGTTTATGATTAAATTAGTTTGTCTTTAGAAATCTCCTTGAAGATAAAATTTCCTTTGCATCTGTATAAGCTTCACGGAGAAATTGTTTCCATTTTAGGGGAAAAATTATAACAGTGAGAATTTTGGAGTATTTTGTCATGCATTCTGGAAGCGTAAAGCACTGCGAAAGAGTGCTCAGACACCTCATCTCAGCATGGGAGGCCTGCCAGTAATAATACCGTACATCTGTACAACATTTTATCAATTTTAATATTATTCCTTTCACCAGCGTATCTTCTAATGCTTAGTTCTGTGGGCTTTTTCATTATCAAAAATGATTTTTCTTTTAAAATGTTTCGCACTGACTTTTGTTTGTTTGCCCTAGTTGGCATCCAGTTTGTTTTGAGACAGTTGAATTGGATCTTTTCTCTGTTTCCTGTAACTTTTCTCTGTTGTTTTTGCTTCCTCCTGAAGTTGTAGTCCCAATTAAACATTGCTACTTGTAAGAAAGCCTCCACTCAGCTTTGGCATTTGGAACAGCCAATTGATCATTATGTGATGGATATTCTGTTGACAGTGGTACTCAATAGCCCCCTCGTATCTCAGCCAACCAGAATAAAATATTGCTCTACTATTTTCAGTAACGATGGTAAAACTTGTGTTAACAAAGCCATATTTGCTACAATTCAAGGTCAATTAGCTTTCTCATCTGATTAAATTATTAGAGAGTCTCATTTTAAGTGTCGAATGATAAGATAAAGAGAGCATTCTTCATACTAATTATAAAATAATCCTCAAAAATAATTCAAAAGGGCATCTTTGAACACCAATCATGAAAAGATAATAACCAAAGGCAATTTGAAAATAAATTAAATGTGTAAGCATAGGACTTGTTCACATACTGAATGTTGCCCACTATATAACATTCTGGAAAAGGCAAAACTACCAAGACAGTAAAAAGATCAGTAGTTGCCAGGGGTTTGGGAGTGGGTGAGTGGGGGATAGATAGGTGGCCCACAAGGGATTTTTAGGGCTATGAAACTATTCTGTATGATACTGTATTGGTAGCTACATGACATTATGCATTTGTCACTCGTAGAACTGTGCAACACAAGGAATGAACCCTAATGTAAACTATGGACTTTAGTTAATAATAATGTATTAATATTGGTTCGTCAGTTGTACCTCACTAATGCAAGATATTAATAATAGGAGAAACTTTTAGGAGGTGAGTTAGGAGTATACAGGAACTCTGTGCTACCTGCTCAATTTTCTGTAAACCTAAAATTACTCTAAAAAATATTTGTTAATTGCAAAAAGAAGACATTGAAATATCTCATACAATAGAATATCATGTGACCAATAAAATGTCGTGTGTATATAATGAAGTACAAAGATAGATTTTCATGATACATAGTAAAGATAAAGGTAGTGACAATATAGAGTATAGAACATAATTTCACAACGAGTATTCAGAGAGATAGACAGACAGACAGAGAAACAGGCATACTGGAGATGGCTGTTGTGCTGCTCGTCCTCCACTAGCCCTATCCCTCCACTGGTTCATCCTGTGCTCTTCTCTGGCCTCCTCTATTCCCTGGGGAAGCTGACTTGCCCATTGACTTATGTTTGGAATTGACCAATGAGAGGCACTGACAGGAGGGAAGAGGGCAGGAGGAGAGGCTGGAGCATTTACTCCTTCTGCTCCCATCTTAGGTGCATTTGTGTGATGGCTGCGTTGCTTGACAGCTAGTTCCTGTCAGGCAGCCCTCCTTCTAGGGCTCCAGCTCTCAGCCCAGTCCACTTACGTCATTTCTACACTTTGACCTTTCAAGCCTAGTGAAGGTTACAACTTTCCACTGCTTCTAATTTATATATTTATTTCCTTAATTTTTTCTCTATTTTTCTCCTCTGTAAGTAGCCCCCTTATTAGTAAGTCTCTTTAAAATTTCCATCTGAGTGTGTGGTCTCTGTTTCCTGCCAGGATCCTGACCAATAGAGATGCACATAAAAAGGCTGGTAATACAGCCACAAAATGTGTGTAGGCATTCTCTGTGAGGTGTTTTCCCTAAGTTCTAATTTTCTAAAGTAAATACATAATAATTTTCACAGTAAAGAAAATAAAGTAAAAAGACATTTCTATACATGAAAGAGAAAAATAACGTAAATAAATAATGCTGGTATGAAACAATGAGGAGCTGGCATCTTTTTAACTTCTTATTGTAGTTGGCTAGATTAATCCTAATGATCTCCTACATCTGACCCTCAGTTCTACCCATCTCCTCCCAAAATGAGCCAGAAAGACAGCGGGGGAAGGGCAGATAAAGATGATTCATCTGGAGCCAAGTGAAAGGTGGCGTTTATACCTACGAAAGGTTAACTCTTAATCCCTCTAGTCTTCACTTTTGCATGGAGGAAAGAGACCTCGAATATTCCTAGCCCCTCTCTACTCCATCTCTGTCCCTCCATCCACCCTCCCTCTGTGAAAGGGGTTTCTTACTTAACTGAAGAGTTCAGAAGGAACTGAGCAAGTCCAACTGAATAGCTTCTCCAGTGATCCACTCCATGGGAAACCCTGTCCTCTGATCACACAGGTTCTTTCATCTGTTGCTGCCCGCAGAGTACTTCAATAGCAGAGCCTGAGTTTTCGCCACTCTGCCAGTAATTTGCTGGGCAGGGTTAATTGATTGTTAGAACTCTCAGGAAACTGATAGGGCTGCATTTTGTGTCATATTTTAAAATTCACCCTTATCACCTTAAACATGATATTTTGATCTTCATCGCTGTAATTCCTGTGTCCACTCCTCAGGTGGTTCCAAGCTGAAGCAGGAAAGGAAAGGGTATTTTACTGATGCTTTCAAGCCACAATAACATTCAGATTCCTTTATATGCCCACAGGAGGCATTATTTTTTAAGACGTGTATTTTTTGTTATTCTAAATGTTTTATATGACTATTGCTAACATTTTCAGAAAAACAATATGGGAAATACATAAAAGAAAAATAAATCATGAAATCGCACAAATCAGAGTTAAAAAATTTTATGCTTCTTATGAAACTATGTAAAATTACTATGTAAAATTATATATATATTACTGCATATAGTAAAAATACATGTAAAATATAGTATTTTGTACTTTATATTTGTATCCTAAGGATTTCCCCCGTCCACCTTTATGTCCTACGGTGTTCTAGTAATACAATATTCTACACTCTATATTGGGCCTGTTTTCATTTTAATTATATACAGATGCAGTAGAGCAGGTAAGAACAATGCCTCCAGAGTGACAGTGATTGGTTTTGAATCCAGTTTCTACCACTTACTAGTTCTCTAACCTTGGGCATTTTCCTTAATCTTTCAATGCCTAAATTTCCACCTCTGTAAAATGAGGATAACGAAACAGTACCTGTTATGTTCTTTGTGAGCATTAATGAGATAATCCATATAAACATGATGAAAAGGCTTAAATCTCTGCCCTCCTGTGTTTACAGGCTAATGGGAGAAGCAGAAAATTAACTCTATCTCTCTGTCTCTGTCTCTATCTCTATCTTGTCTCTGTCTCTTTCTCCCTCTCTCTCTCTCTCACACACACACACACACACACAGACATGTGTGAATGGTAAGTGTGTAGAGTGAAAGGGTGGGATGCTGATATTTCAGATAAGATCCTCAGGGAAGACTTCTGAGAAAGAGCAACCTGCATGCAGTGAGGATGTAAGTCATGGACAGGTCTTAGGAAAGAACAGTCTAAAAAGAGGGCTCCAGGTAGACGGACCTTGAGTTACAATAAGGTTGAGGATGTGACTACAGCAGAATGACTAGGGCAGAGATTGGCATGAGATGACTTTGAAAGGAAAAGTAAGATCTTGATCATGAGGGACATCACAGGCCGTAGTAGAGATGGCACTTTATTTGAGTGTAATGTGAAGACTTTGGACAGTTTTAACCAGTGAGGTAATGGAATTTGGTTTATGTTAGAACAAGCTAACAAACAAAAAACAAGTTGACAACTGTGTAGACACTTCATCCAGGGCAAGAGTGGAAGCAAAGAGAACAGTGAGGATGCTCATGTCATGACAGAATTAAAGGCAGTTTTGGACCAAGGTGGTGGCATTCCAAGGGTGGGGCCTTCAGAGAGCAATAAGTGGGGTGCATGGTCTATAGGGAATTTAAAGACAATAATAAAACCACCATAAAGATGGCCTGCTTTTTACTATCACCATACTTACAGCAATTCTAAACATCAGTGATCAAATACTTGTCCCTAAGGGGCAAACTGCTCCCATTGCCCCTCCCCACCTTGTTTATGCCAGGAGACCTAGTGACAACTGAGAAAGTGTCAAAACACCATCACATATTTGAAGGTAGAGTCAACAAAATTTGCTGATAAGTTGGATATAATTTGAGAAAATGCAATCTCAAACATATTTTCTGCAGCATTTAGGGAATGTTCGTGATTCTGCCTTTACTATACGCTTGGAGTATATAATAAATTTCATATATGGTCTGGAATATCTTAGTAGACTGTATACCCCTCTCCATTGATTTTTCTTTCAATTTGTTAGCCAGTTCTACACTGTATTAATTGTATTTATTTACCATATGTTTTAATATTAGGTAAATTAAGTATCATTTAATTAATATTATTTTCCCAAAAGTTCTTTACTATTCTTGTTCATTGATTAATACATTAGTTGAGATGGTTTTGCCTACAAAACTATCAGAAACCCCTCCTGGAACTAACAGTAAGGAACCTTGTTGTCTCATACAAGACCAAGTCCCCAGGTAGGGCTGACTTCAAAGTTGGTTGATTTGGCAAATCTAAGATGTTTTCAAGGAATCAGAGTCCTTTCTCTCTGTTCTGCCATCTTCAGTGTTGGAAGCAAGGTGGCCCTTGCATCTGCATAGATCATACTTTGCCAAGACAACATCGAGGGGGAGTGATGAGACTATCTCTTCCTGTGGTTCTCAGAGGAGAGGAAACTCTTTCTTAAAGTCCCCAAGTAGACTTCCTTCATGTCTTTTGGGCCAGAATTGGGTCATGTGCACATCACAGAATGAGGCCCTAGAAAGAGGAATGATTACTTTTACATCAGGCAGCGGTGTCAGCTTCCTCTTGGGATCTGCCTCAGAAATGCTTTGAGAGGAGGATGGAAGATCATTGCTCTGGCTAGCAAAGAGAAAGCCACAGCATCAAATGCAATTTGAACTACAGCAGTGACTTTAGAGCTTTTTTATGAAGACAGCCCACAGTAGGAAATATATTTTACATTGCAACCCTAAAACACAATTTCAAACATACATTATATATGTATATATACTGATAAAAATAATATATGTTATATATATATCTATTATAAATATCGAATACACATATTAGATATAGGTTATGGATATATCTGAATTAAAAGTTTCACAAAATGATTTTTATCCTTAAAACATGCCATGATATTTTCTATCTACGTTATATGATTTTTAATGCTGCACTACGTTAATTTTCATGACCTGGTTATTGGTTTCAAGCTGTAATTTGAAAAATCCTGGTCTAGTAGATTTCTCGGACCAGCGTCAATAACACTTCAAGATGCATAATAATCTTCCTTCATGCTGGTAATTTTTTGTATCAAGTTTATACAGAGAGCGGTAGCCTGGCTGCCTCTTTATTTATTCTTTCCTCTGTGTGGCTTGTGAGGGAGCCGGTCTGAGTAAAGGTAATTGGCTCACTCTCAGGTGAATTGCCAGAGAGCAAAGGCAAGCAAGCGCCTCAGGTAGGTTCCAACTCTCGACATCAGCAAACGTCTAAAGGCTGTGCTGCTATTGGTGGGGACTCAGGACCATGGGAAACAGTGACAAGGCAGTTGAGTGAGTGTGGTTGCATGAAATCCAGGTACTTCACCGGAATTATTTGCCTATGGGATTCTACAATTAAACAACGAATTAAACATTTTGTGTCATTTTTAGAACTAAATAATCATGGTGTGCTATGATGCTCATGTGAAATAAGATGCTTAGAAAAGAACTAGTTATCATGTAACCCATAATTTGATAATCCTGGGGTATTTGTGATTATATCGTAAAAGTCATTATTTCTTGGACTACCTTAGTATCTGAGATGTAAATTAACCTATTTATTTGATGCTGACCAATATAGTTTAATTTTGTGCCACTTTAACTCCTCAGTGTGTATTAAGAAAAAGCAAGCTCATTATTTAACTCTTTTGTTCTGAGGAAGTAAATTAAATTTCAATGTGTTGAGCTCAGAAGTGAGCCGGTGAATGTTTATTTTAACTTTCTTTGAGCAATTCTGTCCCCAAAGCCAAGCAGGATTCTGAATTTTGGTCATTTTTCTTTTGCTCAGGTAATGAGGATGGGGACCCTTTACAACTGCAGGCTGTTGCTTTGAGCTCTAAGCACTTTGAACAGATCAGCCCCATTGATATTCTCTTCATTTTTCGGAGAGAAATGCTGCCTTCCCCCGAGTATAGGAAGATGGACAGCTGTTGAATAGAAGCTGCTTTTGTCTAGCTGATAGTATGCTATTAAAGATTCTCTTCCCAAAGACATATATGCAGCATTAGAAAGTTCTCTAACATGTTTGGGAGCCTCATTACAATGACTTGTTAATTTTGTCTGAACCTGTAAAGTTAAATTTGGTATCATTTGTGTGGAAAATATTCTTAAAGGGGTTAGAACTTGGATTATATTGTGACTAAATCGGCCAACTTGGTGATGAGCAAGTTGATTATCCTAGGAATAAAAAGGGGGGAAAATGGCATGATTTCTGCCAGCAATACAGTAAAAAATGTACAAGTGAACTATTTGGAGGTCTGCACACCCAGTAGGATTTGGCTGGACAAATGACCTGTCTCTCCTGTATGAGTTCAATCAAAGATGTCCTTCTTTGATTTAAACATGGTATACTTTGCTAGAATTCAGATGAAGCCATATAAATGATACGTTTTATGCCAGCTGACTGCACATACATTATGCTATTGTTGTTTCAGAGAGCTTCAGTTAGCAAAAATTTCAATTCAAATGACTTTTCTGTTATCAAAAAAAATGCCTTTTGTAGGAAAGGGGTATATATCTACTTTGGCTATCTATCTATCTATCTATCTTATCTGTCTATCTATCTGTCTATCTTATCTGTCTATCTCATCTATCTCTCTCTATCTATCTTATCTGTCTATCTCTCTCTCTCTCTCTCTCTCTCTCTCTCTCTCTCTATCTATCTAGCTACCTATCTATCTATCTTTTATTCCAGTGATGCAGTTCTATCCAGCCTCTGCCTTAAATACAAGAGCTTGCTCTGTGATTAGCTTGCTCCTGCAGACAATCAGTTAGATACTAAAAACTTGAAGGTCATCATATCCTTCCCTTTCTGAAAACATCTCCCGAAGTTCAACAACTTAGCAACATTCTGTTGTCTTTGTGTTCCTTGCTTTGTTATACACACATAAAGAGGAAAGTGGCTTTCACTCAGAGAAGGTGGTAAAACCTGTGATTTAGAAAACAAGGTTATCATGATATAAGCCTTTTGTTTATGCTATTTAGACTGCCTATCTACAGGAAATCACAAGTATCGATCAATTTCAGGCCAATTGGATGTGTGAAAGAGAAGTGGCATGCTATAACCTCATGATTACCTCATGTGGTTTGAAACAGTGAAATTTGATTACATGACATGTTGCTATACCCTCTGTGCTCTTATTGCCTGTGCACCTGAGATAATCTACCTGTGCAAACACTAAGAGCCAGTTTACTGGGAAAGGACCTGTGATACAATTCTATCCATTTCTTCAGGGTGTTAGAAATTAAAAACCCCTACCACTTTCATCCCTAAAACTTCATAATTCCAGTCCCAATATCATTTCCAAAGATCCTAGGCAGGTTTCCATATGACAATGGGATGGATAAATAAGATTAGTGTGTTAGTGTGGCATTTCCTGAAGGATGTCTAGGGTCAGAAAATTGCTATTCTGCCTTTATCTCCAAGAGCACCTCACAGAATCCCAATATTTTGTGACTCCTTAGCTCTTAAAACTAGAATCAATGAGATTTTTCCAAGATAATACAACTTTTGAGGTAATAAGGTAAGGTAAGATGATTCTAATCTATAAGGCTGGTCTCTTTTACTTGAGGCTACCACCTTGTTATTCTGGACTTCAGTTATGACAGTAAAAACTTGAAAGACCAATTTTCGGCTCCTGTACATTGAGATAGATTGTTTATAGGTGCTTAGAATGTCAAAGCTCTCCTTTTTCTGTGTACTTTTCTCTAATTTACAAAATTTATTTTGTTCTTCTGTTATACTTTGTTGAGTTATTTACATTCCCCATGTGCAGATACTAACGTTTCAATAAATACTTGTTGATTGATAACTAGATAGAAAAGAAAATAGACCTTTGACCCTAGTCATTATCAGTGCTTTTTTTGTGAGGTTTTCAGATGATTTCTGAAAAGCACTCATTAAACTCCTTAAAAGTTTAAATTTCAGCATATTTTTCAGCAACTTTGCCTCACCTTTAAAGGAGAACTTTGGCTTCTTGCACTACCAAAGTGTACTGGCAAATTAGCTTTATTCCTATGTAGTAAGAAGATTTTATCTTGTTCCATGGATTCAGTGGTTCTGTAAATTGCTAGTTGAAGAATCAGGTTTGAAGATACTGATTTACAACTGATGCCTGTGTATCAAGCATTACTGAATTCTTTAAGAACAATAAATAAATAAATATCATGTACTATATGTGAAAAATTATTAATGTTGAAAAAGTTCAGTTAATGTCACCTGCAGGTATTAGTTAGTATAGTGATAGTTGATGAAGAAAAATCAATCCAAAACTCAATGGCTTAACACGAAAATGCTGACTTCCCCCTCACATCAATCCAGTGTGAGGAGGGCTCTGCTCTGTGCAGCCGGGGCCCAGGCTCACAAAG
Source organism: Equus quagga (assembly GCF_021613505.1). NCBI lineage: Eukaryota > Metazoa > Chordata > Mammalia > Perissodactyla > Equidae > Equus > Equus quagga. The sequence goes on along the minus strand of NC_060283.1, from coordinate 54,705,724 downwards.
GCTGTTGCATTTTCACCCCACAGTTTCAAAGGTCACTTTGGGCATCAACATGTAGCCAGTAGACAAGACAAGGGAGTGAAGAAAAGAAAAGCCTGCTCCTTAAGCACCTTTGCACAGATGTAAAATAAATCTTTTCTACTACCAGGGCCAAAGGTCTTCAATAAATATTCACTTTCTTCAGTTGGCAAGAACTAGTTTCATGGCCTATTTTCCAACAAAAGCTCTATTCTGTGGAAAGGGATCTGAATCTTTGGTGGAGAGCTGACAGTGTCTACCGCACTGTGTCAGTTACTGTTCTTGGGTTGCAATCAAAAGAAACTGATTCTGCTAATTCAGCTAAGAAAAGAGTAGATTAGAAGAACATGATGCTGTTTGCAGAACCCAAAAGAAAGGTTAAACTGGACAGCCAGGTCTCAGATACTACTGGAATGGGAGAAGCTACAGGGATAACAGGACTTGGATTAATGAAATGGTCCTGAGTCCCGTCAACAAGATTAGACGGCTGCAGCCACTTTCAGCCCAGGCGTTATTCCAGTCAAGATTTAGAAAGAATATTGAGGGAAGGGACATCTGGTTAGCAGGTTGCTTTCTCTCCTCTTGGCTAGTGGAGAGCGGGATACCTTGATTAACAGTCCTCCAAGATTGTACCCAATGGGGGATGGGAGGACCCCCAAAGCCAAGACAACATGCAGGCACAGTCAGAGGAAGTGATGAGAGAGGGTGGGCAGACTAAACAATATAGATGATTTAAACCATTAGATATTCCAGACTACTTTTAGTTCAATAAATTCAAAGACGAGAAACAGTTTCTGATCCAAACAGGAGAAATAACTAAATCAATATCCAGAGTCTAATAAAAGATTTAGTAATCTATCGGTTACTAAAAAACCTTCTGCCTTGTTGTTGTTGTAATTCGATGACCTTAGATAAAACTGTGAAATCTCTCAGAAGCTAAATTGCTCTTCCTATAAAAGTGAAGATGAGCACATTTTCTGTCATGTGAGGCAGTAATGTTGAGGTGTGGGAATTCTGGGGTTGCAATCAGCAGAAACTGAGTGGGGATTGGGGGGGAAATAGCAGTAAGAGTTCATGTTTTCATCATTTTACATGCTGTGATTTTCTCAGAATACTCCACAAGAAAAAAGATTATTACTGTTTATAATAAAATTATATTTTGCCAAAAAGATATTAGAATATACTCATTTGTATTCCACCAAGAAATACATTTTTCAGCCTATGTTTTAGGGTGCCTCCAGATTATGCACAGTTTTATTAAAGCCTTCTTTTGATGACAGTGTAATCAAATATAACATTTACCCCAATTCCACACCAAAGAACTATGGGTTGAAATAGATCCAAATGAATAATATCCAAATTGATAAATCTTAAGATGCTCTAAAGGATAGGAAGTTGTTCATTAAAAAAAAAATAGTATTGCTAGAGTTAGAGTTGCTATAGATAGTTATCCGTAAAGATGAATAAAAGGTTTGAAAATTACAGGATAGACTTGTGGAAAATTGTGAAAATTACAATGAGAAAATCCTCCAAACAGATCTTAATCTGCCCCTCTTGTCAGTTCACTCTACTCTGTAGTTGTAGTTTTCCGAGTAGGCTACTAAGTTGTCTTTCAAAGGTTTATTTTAGTAAATGGCTGCTCCATCTATGCACAAAGAAAATGAAATAACCCTCTAATTTTCTGGATTTTTGTAAAGGTAAGCTAAGAAAAAGATTCTTTTCTTTTCCCTTTGATTCCAATGAATGTACAGTTGTACATTCTTTTCCTTTGGGAGCTCAATAAGACAATCTTCGCCTGAATCTTTCTCCAAGTGTCTCGTATATCAATAGGAGTACAGTAATGGTCAGTTTTTTTAAAGCTTCCTGGGCTTGCTTGAACTCTCATGAGAGACTCTAGTGGGCCTTATTGTGTATGTGTGTTCATACATATGTTTCTTTAAAAAGAGCTCTTTACCAAGACAAGTGTTTCTCTTTGAAGTTGTAGTGGTTTTCCTGGACATTAGTAGCTGATCTCTGGGGCTAAATTTTATGCTAGATTATTGTTTTTTTAAATTTCTATTTGTGGGATATCTCTTATTTGTTTGTAATCAGGGTTAAGCCCTAATTCCAGGAATGCTCATAAATACGAAACAATTATTAGAAAGTTAATGAAGGTCTAATTTCAAGGACAGTGTTTGGAATGACACTGTCAATGACAACTTCCACTATGTGAGCTTTTTGTATTTACATAAATACTAGAACAATCTATCTTGGCAAGGGTTATTTCCATTAGACATATATATCCTGTTTCCTATAGAAAGGAGCATTGTTCACACCATTTCCTAAGCTCAAAAATGCCTGAATTTTTTTTAACTTCTTTTTCTTAATGTATGGAATATCACGAAGTGCTATTTTGCTTGAGAAGTAGCTGCAAAATCTTTCCCCCTAGAATTGCCTTTACAAAGACTGACCTGATCATGGTGATTCCCTTTTTTAAAACCCTTGATGGGAACTACGGGTCTATCAGCTGTTTCTTTAGGAGTGCAGGGCGCTCTCAGCGTGCGACGTCTTTGCTCTGTGGATGCCTGTCTTCCCCTTTTCTGCCAGGAAAACTCTTATTCATTCTTTACTGTCTTATTCAAATAGCACTTTTTCTTTGAATATCGCTCCCTCTCTTCTACTCCTCAACTCCATCCCTCAGGCAGAATAAATTCCTTTCTCATCTTTGGTCTCACTGCACTTTGTCCAGATCTCTAATGCTTATCAAATGGCATTAGTGTGCATCTGTGTTTCATGTGCTTTCTCCCTTGCAGGATTGACTTCCTGGAGAAAGGGGTCCTTATTTGCCCCTGTGCCCCACATCTCTGACATTGTGCCTGGCTTGTTGTGAGTGCTCAGCAAATGTTCATGGAATGACTTTGAGGTTAATTTTATGCCGAAATAGATGTAGTTAAAGCAGAAAGAATTCTAGAACTATCTGTGGCCTGAGACATTTGCATATAATAATTAAGTTTATGTGTAATAACTAGTTTATAAAGTTTATAATCATGATTGCAAAATCTAAAAGATGAAGACACTAATTCTTCCACTTCAGAGCTCCTCCCTTAACCTGTCCTAGAGAGAAATGGAAGTTTTTGTATCTCAGAAAGTCAGATCTTTGGGAACACAGTAAGAATTGTGCCAAAAGAAGGCCTTTTGTCAAAAAAAAGCTGCTTATGAAAGTTATTATATTTGCTTTCCAGTTCGTGTCAATGTGTTTATTGTATACTAAATCTTAGTATTGTGGTTTATTGAATATTGATAATCCTCCTGCTAGTATCAAATTAACATTATAATGAAGTTTCACAATAATTAATAAAAACCATGAACTTCTTCCTTTAAGCAGAAATTTCCTGTGACATAATAAATTCCTAATTATAGAGAAATGTTCAAAATAAATTTTAAATGGAAAAAGTAGGCTATAGACATAGGTGTATCTCCCAATTTTGTAATATATATATATACATACTAAAACATATATATCATATATATTTAAGTATATATAACTAATAAGTATATATACATACATATAGAAGAAGAAACTGAGACGGGCTGACCTCATGGCATAGTGGTAAAGTTTGGCGTGCTCCAATTCGGCAGCCCAGGTTTGAGGATTTGGATCCCAAGTCGAGGCCTACACCACTCATCAGCCATGCTGTAGCAGCATCCCACATATAAAGTAGAGGAAGATTGGCACAGATGTTAGCTTAGGTCTAATCTTCCTCAAGCAAAAAAAAAAAAAAAGAAGAAGAAGAAGAAACAGCTGATTATCTTTTCTAAATTTTCTATAAATTTAAATTTTAATACCCTTAATTTAATTAATATTTAAGTTTTATTACCCATAAAAATCTTATTTTTTAGAGAAATGTTATTCAAGGTAATCCAATTAGATCTAATTAGGGTATTTCTGAATAAAAAGTTCTTGTTTGACTGAATTACTTTTTTTTAGACTGGAGATACTAGATTTCTGCAAACACTGTGGTATATTTTTATAAGAAACCAATCTAGGAAATTGGAATATAGGAGTCTTGTGGTTGCTATATTATGGAATTTGTAAAATAATGAAAGTGATGGTAATCAATGTAGAAAACTGCATGTATAAAATTGGAAACAGATGCTAATACACAGGTGGTTGAACAAAAAATAACATAGCCCTGGTTCAGCATTCTTGTGCTGAAGGAACATCTGGATGTGTGTATTTTATCCCAGAGCTAGAACTTGCTAACAAGAAATAAAATCAAGAAATTTCTTGAGTGAATAGAGTTGAATAGAAAAATGAATTTCAAGGTGATCTTTAAGTCCACACTGCTTTTGAATGTCTGTAAGGTAACAAGGCTGATCCACATGAGCCAGGCAGGAAAATATGCTGCTAGCAAATATCTTATGGATGTGTCACATGTGCACATATGACTCTTTGTTTGATAGCACACGCAGTTTTTTTTTTTTAAATATTGAAGTAATATTTCTAATTTCTAATACTCGCTATCTGAAGTCAAACATTCTTACAGAAATATTCTGATGATTTTTATTAACGAGAAATATTTTCTGGAAATGTATTCTTCTTGAAGTCATTCTTCTGAAAGTGCTACTTATTATGTGTAATATGTAAATAAAAGCATATTTGTGTCTGTCATATAGCAGAATGCTTATAAAGTTTTCATTTGACTTATGAACATTTCTTTTAAAAGCTAAGATGACCTACTATGCAATCCTTCTTAAGCTTCCGCCAAAACAAAGAATATATGTGTCCAAGACAACAAGATGGTATCTGAATAATGAAAATATTTCCAAGGTCCAATCGCTTGCTTACTTCTAGAAATATTTAGTACAACAAAGTTGTGTTTGAGGCAAGAAATAATAAAATCTAGTCCCTAAGAATTTGTTGTAATAGCATTTGATCTTCACCATTTGCAAAATTAAAAAGAACAGATGGACCTGAACTCAAAAAGAACCCGTTCTCTGATAATGTTTTTATAGCCTAAATTGTTTCCATTGAATTTTGTGCCACCAGTTTGTCAAATTATTTTTCCTGTTTGGCCATAATATTGAGAGTGTAAGAAATGGGCAGTATGTCAGGAATAATTAGGCCCCATAGTAGTGAAATCCCAGTAGACAAACTGCCTATTTTATAGAAGCAACTCATTACCTGTAGACCCGTCAATTTTCCTTAGCAAAGACCGTCTGTTTGTAGCCACCTCTTTTCCCAGAGGAGCAGTTCTGTTCCATGAAGAGCTGCTCCATGATGTCAAAAGAGCTTTCTCCATAAAATGGCCTCTCTTGTCTTTACTTCTTTCTGTTCCTTCTAAACCGGGTTGTTTGTTATAGAACCAGCAAAAGTGGCACTAGGTAACTTAGGGGGTGAAGTGAAACGAATCTGATAGACAATGCCCCCGACAGAGTAAGTCTATTATAAATGTGCTTGGCTGGATTTATGGCTATAGGAAGCTTTCTCATGGACAATAATTATCACAAAATATTAGCTTGTACTTATGACTCTGGGTTATCAGCAGCAGTAAGCCAACTGGTATTTGTCAACCACATAAATCTGGTATATTTCAATTTCAACTTAATTTGAAATCATAGGGAATATTATGATTGAAAAAAATGGTTTCATGTGCCAAGAAGTCAACAGGTTATATTTGTTATTATTTTTCAGAAAAGTACATAATTTGTGTTAGATCAGCTCAGATATTACTAGGCCACTCTGGGTTAGCAGTTATTCAGGAATTTTATGTAAATCCCTCTCAATAAATAGCAGAGATATATATAAAGCTATACAGATAAATGATGTTCTGCACCCTTCACCCTTCATTTCATGATAAACTAATATCAGTTTTACTAAATATGAGGCTGCATATTATAAAAGCCCAGAGACTGCAGTACCTACACTGCCTACAGCTGGAGAATAATTCAGAGGGACATTAGGAATTTACCCAGCAGTCTGTGCTCAAGTTTGCATGTTCAGAGCAGAGAGGGAGTTTTTTATTCTAATCCTCTTTTCTCATCTGATGCCACAATGGTCTGCAGTGAGTTCACATGTAAAGACCACAGTTTCTCAGTGTAAAAGGACAATTGACCATAAAAATCACCCAGAACTCAGAATTAGTGTGTAGTCGTGTTATAATTCCTGGAATAGCATTCAGGGTTCATGTAGTCCCAAGATAAGATTCTATAAACTATAAATAGATTATAATGCCCATCCAATTTGATTACCAACAAACTCTTCCTAAGAAGCGAGCGTTCGTCCTTCCTCTAAATGACCAGTTAATTCAGTAAGAACAAGGTAGCATTCAGGAAACCAAGTAATATAGAATAATCACAAAAGTAAGGAAAAGAATGTCCGGATACTCAGAGTTGGGCCAACCAACCATATATCATCGTAAGAAGGTACAAATTGTGGATGGTGTCTTTGTAGTGTAGGCTGTGATGGAGGTTCTAGAATTAGATTTTTCTTGTACAAAAGACCTTTTCTGGAATAGTTAATAACTCAGGTTGAATGTGGAAGTTCTAATATTAATCTGATGCAAAATAACCTTTGATCTTTGCTTAGTCTAAACTCAAGCCAAACCTACCTAGGGCCATTTTTGGCCTTGAGTAGATTTCATTTCAAAACCTATGTTCTCTCAGTCATTCCTGGTTGGTTTAGTTATCAGTTTTATTAAAGACACAAGTATTCTGTACTGTCCAAAAGAAAAAAATACTTGAGACTAATTTTACTAACTTGGCATTGGTTTATGTTTTCCAACTAAATTTAGAAATAGTTTTACGAAAAAATGATATAAATATTGTTTGAAAGTCATTAAATTAGCAATAGTCAGAATATTGGTTAACAGAGAACATCTGGGAAGGAGGAAAAGCAATAAATGTGAGCAGATGTAACAAAGGAATATCTCAAATGAGAAATATGATTGTTGTATTTTAAATCTGTGTACTTATAACACATCTTGCTCCATAACACTAAGCTGAGAGAGGCATGCCAACATAACGTGATATAATGAGCAGAGAGAAGGAAGGTCGTACTTCTTGGCTAAAGGTAATGGCACCAAATAGAGGCCTCTGATTTGACATGGCAGAAAACATAACGTGCTTTTCTCTATCAAGGTGACCCCAAGGAAGGTTCTAACATAGCTTCCTGTTTTATAAGCAGTCTTTTATCTCACTTCCTGACTCTGATGGCTGCTGATACTGCTATATGAACTCAGTGAAGAAAGCCAATGCGGAGCATGTGGAACTGCTGTACTTGCAGCCACTCTTCACAAAAGGCACAAGAGTTGCTAGAGCGTAGCTCTAGCTCCACGTCCTTTCCATCTTTCCTTCCTCCACGCTTACTTCCTTCTTTACACATCTAGATTTGCATTTTATGAAAGAAAAAGTCCTGTAATTCTCTGCCATTGTCACTTTCACAAGATGTAAAATTGTGTATTTGAGTCCAGGCAAGTACCCAGTAGTCAAGCAGATGGGCTTAATTTTTGCATTAAAATGAAACAACAGGAAATGTCTAAAAGATGGTTCTGATCTAGCTGAGGTTGTGATTGAAAGCTTCTCTAACTGCCATGCCTCTTGCATCATCACAGTGACCTGAAGTGCATTTCTAGATGGCCCCTAAATCGTGCTGCATGCTGTTAAATTCTGCCCGCCACCAACACCCACCTATTCCTCATACATACAAACCCATTGGAAATGGAAACACAACAATGATTTAAAATAGCTATTTAAGAAGTTCCGTGGTCTTTAATCTTCTATGTGTTTTCCACTAGATTGATCATGGAGTAAAATAAACTGACAGTTTATCTCTTTCTTTTTCTCCTTTCTACCTTTTGCTAGATATTTAAAAAAGTCTTTTAAAAAAAGAGGGAAAAACAAAACTGAAGATTCTAGATGTATTTTGTGCCAGATAATAAGCTCTGTGGTTATCAGGAGTTTACTCATTTTATTAATCTTATATTTTTGAGATTATAGATAATCAGTTTCCTCATTTTAAAAGTAAATATATGAATGCCTTTAGTAGTACACTGGACATTCACAAAGACGGTCTATGCCTTTTCAGAGAGCATAATCCAAAATAGATATGAATAATTAGCAGATAGACTATTTAACAGATAGACTAATGTGTGCATTATACAACCAAGATTAAAAGATAATACGCCCTTCTTCAGTTCAAGATAAGTGCCACAAGATGACAGATGTGCATTAGGTATATGTATTTCATGATAAGGATGAGAAAGACTGTAAATCTTTGAGTCAAAAGGCTAGTTGTTTTTGTTTTTTACTTTCAATCTTTTCACAGCTGCTGCATAATTGTGTAAACTGTAAGGATACAGATTTACAAGATACATAAGTATCAGTGTCACATATGGGACCAAGACCAAGTGCTCCAGTAGATTCTGTGATTTTCATACTTGCTCTGCATTTTAGCCATTTTAAGGAACTGGTCTCTTTACAGGGTGCTAAGATCACATGACTTTATTTTACATAAATACCAGACCCACTGCCCAGCTCCTTTCCAAACTTTTCTACAAAAATTTTGAAAAAGTGAACGTAATATATACTGTAAAAATTGTTATTTGATTACTGTAGCCATTGGTTGTGTATTTCTCACATCCCAGACTCTCAGGAGCTCCACAAGAGATCATAGCAATGAAGTGCCTGGCATATAGTAAATATTCAAATACTTGTTGGAGGAATAATGACTCTAACTGCTGTGTATTTTCCTAATATAGCAGGCTGGTGGTAATCTCCAGTTTCATTATTCTTTCTCTTTTGAAAACATTTCCTTGTGTCTCTAGATGTTCCATCACTGTTTGAATCGCTGCCTGCGTCTCTCAATTTGAAAATCTAAACGTCTACTACATATTTTTCAATTGTGGTTGTCTGAGCTCAGGCTTAACTATAAGCAGATCCATTTCTGTCTCTGTATGTTACCAACATTTTCTTCTTGAGATTACTGTACCCTGTTATCAGAAAGGAATTCACTCAGAGACATATAGTAGAATATCTGGTGAAGAGAAGTGAAAATAAATAGGAGTTATTTTTGTTGTATAACAAGAATTCTGGAGACAAATAGTTACAGGTGTTGGTGAAGTGGCTCAATGATGCCAGGGCGTGCACCTTTGCAAAGTCTCTAGGTCTTTCTCTCTTGGCTAGAACAAGGCTGCTACAGCTCTAGACTTGTTCAAGTCACAAAGAGGGCAAGGGGGAGGCTTGAGCAGCTTCTTTCCCTTCAGTAAAGAAAGCAAAATCTCTCCCAGAAAATCCCTTACAGTCTCTGTTGTATCTCATTGACTTGAACCTTGTTACACAACAGGCCCTTGCTGAAAAGAAGGGAGAGAAAAGTGTGGAGGGGACAGGTCAGCCCTTCACGCTTCCTTCCTGTTATCTCAGAAAGCTGTCCTGGCTGGTGGTAGTCCCTGCATCCATGAAGTCAGAGCTTGCAGTGTCAGCTGTCAATCCCAATTTTTTTTACTCTGAGGAATGGAGCCTTCTTGTTGTTTCCTCAAATGTACTTTTATGAAGCCCAAAGCTTTCATTGACCCTCCATGGATAGAATACCCTATCTGAGATTATAAAGAAACAATTGCAATTGGCTGAGGTAAGTTTAAGCCACATGAGAAGAATATTTCTTAAAACATTTAAGGATTTTGATATAAAAGCTGCCACATTATCCCAGTATAGCCTAGGTCCTTTCTTGTTCTAAGTATGGTATTTACTATACATTTATTTATAGCACAAATTCTTAAATGTTTGCTTTCAATTTCTTTACTTATCTCATCATGGGCCAGTAGCAAAGAATGGACATATAAGCACTAGTTTGCCAACAACACGTCACATAAAGTAAATATGCTAGTAGTCTGATATTTTGCTCTTCACTTCACTTTCACACATGAGAAACATCTCTCTAGTTCTTTTATCTAGATGATAAAATGCATGATTCCTACCAGTTAAAAAAAATTTGATCATAATTATCCGATATTAAAATCCACCAAGGCTTATTATGTCACATAAACGTAAAGTTAGTTGAAACCCTTTCAAGCTTTATTGATAATGGTAACAACCACACATGCCAACATAATCTCTCTCTAATTGCTAATCTTCACTAGTTTACTGTTAAATAATTGGATTATCTGGGCTAACCCACAACAGATCAACATTTAGACTCATTTCTCTTGCCTTACATAACAGTGAAAATGTAAGGATTTCTTTTTCATCTCACAATGTTCTCAGGAAGAACCGCAGTGCATTATAAGGCCAACTATTGGTTGAATATTACCCATACATTTCTTAAGGGTGAATCTGCAACCAGTTTCAGAGCCAAAAATGAAAGGGCATAATTTGATAAAAATCTTATTGCTTGATAGCTTGCAGACATCTGTCAGCAATTTTGGTTTCTTTTAAAGGGCAGCACATGGCTGACTGATCTCATGGTAGGATTTATAAGTGTAATTATTGTCATATAATTCAACAAATCACTTTTATGACTGAAAATCTAAGCTTTCAAATTTTCGCTTTTTAGTTGTTGAGTTCTGAGGGAGACAAGCTTCCGTAAAATGAATTTTAATTCCAATAGAAAACCTTCAGTAAAATTTAAATAATTTAATGACAAAATAGAAACAATGATTTTTAAGCCTTTAAAAAAATTTAGTTTTTGCTTTTGCCTTTAAAATATTGCTGTAGAAATAAAAAAATGGCAGCTAGACCTTTTAGGATTACATTGCTTATTAGCATGGATAACTAGTTGTGCTTATTAACATCAAGACATTAACATGCATAGCTGATTGACAATTAAGGTAGATTTGCACAAAAAATTTAACTTATGCAGAGGCTGAAAAATGCTTCAAAAAGTACTATTCTAGAGGCAGCGCCTCGGTAGTCCAGCATGTACAGAGGGTTCAAGAAAATACCCTTTCTGAGCTTGGGTCTGCCTCTCTCATAAGGTTATTATATGCATAAGATGAGACATTTTATGTAAATCAGTGAGTACAATTTCTGTCACGTAGCATGCACTTGATAACTTATGGTTATTGTAGAGAAGCTTATTTCTTAGTTACTAGGTGGAAGTACTTTGAATTTGGAAATGAAAATACTAATTTGGAGCAAAATAAGAAAAAGAACAAAATGTACTAGCACAAACAGATATACCTGTATTAAAGGTCCCTAAATTAATTCCTACCTGATAAAAGGAGTTTATAGAATGATAATGAGACGGTTGAGATGAGATGATGGAGAGAAGAACTGGAGACAGTACCAAGAGATATTTCCTTAAACATTAAACAGATATCTAGGGAGCCCATATATTATTTTATTCCAAAGAAAGGAGAGCTATACGTGCATTGGAGTGGTCTCAGAACTTTTCACAGAGCATGCAAAGCTCACGGGGTTGAGGGAGACCTGACCAAACATGCCCGTATAGTCCAGAACTAAGAGGCAAAGGGCTGAATGGGACAGAGGCAGAGCTACATGGAAGTCAGAGAGCAGAGACCCGGCCATTATAGTCAGAACAACCCTACAACACACACACCATCACCCCTTTTTCCTTTCAACCTGTTTATTCCTTCATATCGGTTTTCACATTCTGTAATTATCTTCTTTTTCTATTTATTTAACTTACAATCGCTCTCCCCAACTACAATGTAATTTCTCTTAAGGCAGAGTCTTTGTCTGTCTTCTTCAGCATAGCTAGCACTATGCCAGACATGAAATAAAATAGCCAATGTTCAAAAAATAAAAATCAAATTAATAAATTGATGAATACGAGCTGAAAATTACAGGATGAATTCTTTTAACAAACTTTGTTGGGAATTGTGGAATGACATTATCAAGTATTAACCAAAGAATTCCATGCCACCTTCAGCCCACCACATTCTTTCTTGCCATAGAACTGTTCTCAATGAGCTCTCTACTGCCATAAAGAGGAATCATCATAGCTCATGGCGAAGCCAGAGTATAAAGCATCTTATCTTTCAAGTTTAAATCCAAGGTCCAAGTGTAAGCAAGAAAGATTTGTGAGAATCTAATCATTTGGGGGGGGTGGGTTTCTCTCCTCCAAGCTAAATAAAGAATCCATGGGCCAGGGGGAAAAGAAGAGAGTGTAAGAAAGAATGAGAAGTTACTGGAAATTGAGACCAATAGGGAGCAATGCTGATGAAATGACTTAGTAGGCTGGTACAAATTATATGGCCAGGGAATTAAGCGATTTTCAGGTGAATTGGCAGATTTACCATGGAGAAATAACAGTGGCCAAGAAGCACAGCTTCCTCTTCACTCCACTGCAGTAACATTATGTAAGTGCTCCAGCACATGTCTGCCACCTGGAAGGGAAAGGATGGATGGAAGGAAGGAATGCTGAGTTGACTTCGTGTACTAAAAATCTTCAAAATGAAGTTTTCCCTTATGAGAAGAGGAAAACTTCAATACAGCAACTTACGCAACATGCAAATAGTTTCAATAGAAGGGACAATTAGAAGCTTTTTAAAGTTTACTCTCAGGAACCACTATGATGAGACACCACACAGGCATAAAATAGTTACACCTTAAATAAATGTACATGCGTCAATATCCCCCACCACAGACACGCACACAGCTCCAGTATATTTCTGTTTTCTTCTGTAGGACTCTTTTCTTGTTTGAAATACCTCTCAATTATTCCTTGACTTTGACCAAGCTGCTTAGCAAGAGAGGCCCTGTGTTGTAAGTTATCTATCAGTATTTTATACCAACATATTGGTGTTATAAACCACTCCAAAATGGGAAAATTAAATCTTGGCAACCCAATTTTGCCGTTTGTTCTGATTGTGAAACCTAAGCACTCATCCATCCACCCAATATTCATTCAACAAATATTTGTCTCTTTTTTCAGAAAGTTAGAGCTTTTCTAGAATGTATCAGCAATTTAAGTTTACATCTTATTGGCCAGATATGAAGAATGTGCCTCCCCCAGCTGCAAGGGAAACTAGGAACGAGGCTCTTGCATCCCGTATAGCAGAGGGCAGCAGGGAAGAAGAGGGTTGGGATTGTCACGTAACAACGTCTGCTGTAATAAATAATGGGAAGAGCCTCAGGTCAAGACAAATCTGCCTAACCAAATCCTAGTTGTCCAGTTCTTTCCGATTACTCTTGTGACCCCATTTTGTTTAGCTTTGCCATTTTCCTGCTGGACAGAGGAAACAATGTAATCAGAAAAAACATGAGGAGAATGACATGGTTTCTAAACTTCTGTACAGAGTACTAAGTCATACTTTGAGCTATTTCGTCTATCCCCACCTCCTCTCTTTTATTATCAAAGTGCATTTTCTTCTATTTAAATATCCTAAGATTGGAGAGACCTTTAGAACATATGACTTTGAAGGCTGTGCTCTATTCCAGCAACTCCATCTAAAACCATAAGAAGCCCAGTTTACAAGAAACTGAGTAGATCAGAGTCTCTGCCCAGATAACCCCCTTTGCTTCTGTCTCCACTTCTCCCTGAATATCTGCCTCTCATGTAGCTCAGTCTCTGACTTGACTGTGTGAAACTGGTTCCCTAAGGCTGGAGAATGAAAGTCTGCAATTGAAATTTGAGAGACACTGCCAATATAGCATTAATTAGACATGCCATCAACTATATTTGAAAGTATAAAGAGGATCTCCAGGGACACCTATTTTTGTCCCATGTAGTCTTTCAAAGATGTTGTGTATTCAGTCATTCAACACATGTTTATAAAGCAGGTACTGTGTGCCCAGCACTGTATAACCAAGAACGTGTTCCCTGTACTTGGTCTTTGGGCACAATCACAGTGCAACATCTGACAATTAAGTCTAGATGCAGCTCTTCTAATTATCTCTGATCCTTCAAATCATAAAGTAAAACAATTGAAATTACATATTTTAAAATGACAGGAGCTCATGAAACTAGATATCTGGATTTCTTTATATTTCAAAAACTAAACATTCTTTGGTACCTACTCCACATAGAATATTTCTTCATATTCATGAAAATACAAACTCTTTGCTCAGTCTTCAGAGGCAAGATAGCTTTACTTCTGAGTTTCTCTTTAGCCTTATATTTACCTGCTATGGTCCTGAATACTAATTTTAGGAATATTGAGCTCCTGTTGGTCAACATTGTTCAAATGTGAAAATCTGTTAATGCAATGAATCTCACACTTTTTATTTAACACCTCTATCCTTGTAACTTGTCTTTTACACATCTCAGAGCCACCAACTGATTTCGTGGCAATCACTCATTGATTCAAATGTGGAATTCTTCATCTCTCTCTGTGCTTCATTTATTGTCCGTTTTGAAAGTCTGGGTGTGATTTAGGAGAAAATGAGTGGTATTTTGTACTTAGCAACATTTCTTGACCAAGAAAAGAGCTCAAATCTATACACAAAAATTGTGACTTTTTCTCTGTCATGTGAATTTCCACTTTCAGAACGAAGTCCATTTGTATAATTACCTTGTATTGCTTAGATTTGTGCAGCATTCCTCACAATGATCTTTTGTGACTCCTCCAAGCTTTTGGCTGACGACTGACAGACTCATAGCTATTCTGTTGTTAGATTAACATCAGAAAGCAGAATTTGCATCTGGCCACAGGCCTTTACTCATCAAATCAGCAAATGGAACTAATGTGGAATCGTAATGCGAGAACTGGCTTTTGAGAACAGAAGACTAAAAGAGATTTTTATAAAACATGCAGTTCACATTAAAAAAAATCACAAAAGCCATTAAACACTGAATACATCTTATTTTTCATGATGACTAAGGTTATCATCGTCTCTTCTAGGACATTCATGATTTTCATGCTACAAGCAATGTTGAGAATTTTTTTGATAACCATTTTAAATTCCAGTCATGTAAACAGTGTTCTTTGTCTTTGGATAAAATCCTATACTCTACCTGTGCTTTTGCACATTTTAAAATATGGGGTTGAATTGGAGAATTTTCTAAAACTACAGTGAAATGTGATCCTATGAGACTATCATAAAAGCAGCAAATGCTAAATATGATTTTTCCATATTGAATTCATAAACACCTTTTTTACATTTTTCTCCATGATATTTTGATAGAGTGATTGAAAATACTCCAGGGAAGAGAGAGGTTTTTAAAAGATTCTTCTAAAACATCAGCTTAATTATACGGTTAACTCCTTTACATGTAAATTAATTTATGTGACTACTTTAAGTAGATGTGTGTGCTTCTCTTTCTATCAAAAACTGAGCTAATGTAGTTTATCTTTTGAATTTTCAAGACTACCAACAACCCCTTTAAAAACTATTTAATGACATTTAGAATGATCACAAATTCAGATTTTATAGTTGGAAATAGTAGAATGACTAAGAATTTTAACTGAGTAAACCAATCTTCCAAATGACCACCCTACCCTGAAATTATCTTCCGTTTCCCTGTTTTGCATTTTTTTCACCTTGATTCACACATTTAGATATATTCACTCAGAATCAATTGCTCTCTAAACATCCGTACTACACCATCAGTGGAATGTTCTCAAGGTCTTTCCTCTGTGTCTGTCTCAATACAGACGCTCTCTGTTACTTGTCTCAGACTGAAAGGTAGGTAATAAAGATTAAAAGGGAATATGAGTGGCCCTTTGCAGACTTCCTTTCTTCCTCACTTGCCCGATTGTGTGTTTGCTTTGGAATTTATCTAGGAGAGATGGTTTGAAACTTTTACAGCAGTGTACATCAATTTTTTCCCTCACGTATGCCCCAAAATTTTGAAAAATAATATACACTCTCTGACAAAGTTGATTCTAAAATTGTTTCATAAAATTAAGTAATCACAAAAGATGTCTCCAGCATGTTGTATATTGTATTTGTGCTATAAATATATTTTTCCCAAAAGCGTGTAGCTGCAGATTTAAATTATTCAGTTTATAGGAAGTGGTAAAAAGCCAGTCCTTATCAAACCAATCAGCCAAATCAGGCTTACTTCATTATAAATTCAAATAAAAATGTCAGTATACATTCTCAAGATAGCCATCTCTTCTGAATTCTAGGTAGGAAGTGTGGGGACCTGAGGTTGGCCACCCCAAGATATGTCTCTTTGGTATCAGGATTATTTGAGGCTGATTGCTTTTGATAAACTGGGACAGGGAAGGAGGCTCTGAGGAATGGAATTTGCCCTTTGTTAGGACACATTTACATTTGTAAGGTAAATCTCTATCTGTAAAAGGTGCCTCCCTCTCTGTACCAGGAAGAAGAAAGGAGATGACCTTCTCTCTAGAAACTCTTAATCAATGGGGAAGGCAAGGACTTAAATCTGCATTTTATTGTGCTTGTCTGGTAACCTCCTGGAACTGACTTCCCTCCCCCTCCCAACGCTGGCATTCCTTTAAGGATTAAGCATCTTTCCTTAGGCTAGGAATTGATGGCTGTGCTCACCTGTGACCACCCAGCTCCAGACGATAGACTTGCCTCCTGCTACGCCCATCGAGATAGTAGACCATTACCTGCTGTGTCCATCAAGCACCGTGCTGACAGGGCAATCTTGTGACTATTGTGGGAGGGACATTTCAATCATATGTGAAACACCCTGTTTGGGGGTATATAATCACTATGTGCACCCCACTTCTTTGGTGCCCTTTCTTCCTTCGGGAAGAAAGGCCTCGGGCCATGGTTCCTCATAAAGCTTTGTTTAATTTTCTCTTGCTATTCTGTCTCATGTGAATTTAATTCGTTCTCCGGCCAGACGAACCCCCATTTGGGGAGAGGAAATGTCCTCCTCCCCTACAGAAGATAAAACAATAAAACAGTAGTGTGATAGATAGATGATAGACAGACAGATAGATAGATAGATGGATAGATAGATAGACAGGCAGAGAAGAACGAGACCACCTAGCAGAAGCATGGGACCTTGCCCTGAGATTTTGGTTTGGTGGGAAAAAAGGCACAGCCACCTTCAGTATCTCTTGCCAAAGCTCCCTTTGCTTCTCCTTAAGACTCTCCGTGTGGGAGTCCTGCATTTTCTAATTGTCCTTTGGTTTGACCCAACTGACTTGCTTATACCCTGGGCAGTATATTCTTTTTAGCAAAGTAGGAAAAAGATGATTGAGAAAAGGGAAGTTGGAAAGAAAAAGCTAGCATGCTGTGAACCAGAATGGCATGAACCAATTTTAAGAGGGCGTTTGTGTAGAAGTTGTGGTTCTAGTGTAGGGGAGGAGGACATTTCCTCTTCCCAAATGGGGGTTCGTCTGGCCGGAGAACGAATTAAATTCACGTGATACAGAATAGCAAGAGAAAATTAAACAAAGCTTTATGAGGAACCATGGCCCGGGGCCTTTCTTCCCGAAGGAAGAAAGGGCACCGAAGAAGTGGGGTGCACATAGTGATTATATACCCCCAAACAGGGTGTTTCACAT
Source organism: Equus quagga (assembly GCF_021613505.1). NCBI lineage: Eukaryota > Metazoa > Chordata > Mammalia > Perissodactyla > Equidae > Equus > Equus quagga. The sequence goes on along the minus strand of NC_060283.1, from coordinate 54,688,337 downwards.
GTGATTGAAATGTCCCTTTTACAATAGTCACGAGGCCGCTCTGTGAACTCGATGGAAACGACAGATAGGTCTGCTGTCCCAGTGAACGCGTGGGGTGGCAGGTGTGTTGCCTCGGGCTGGGGGGGGCGTCACAGATGAGTGCCGCAATTGGTTCCCAGCCTAAAGAAAGATGCTTAATCTTTAAGGAGATGCCAATGTTGGGAAGGGGAGGGAAGTCAGTTACAGGAGGTTACCAGACTAGCACAATAAAATGCAGATTTTAAGTCCTTGCCTTTGGTATTGATTAAGAGTTTTTAGAGAGAAGGTCATCTCCTTTCTTCTTCCTGGTACAGAGAGGGAGGCACCTTTACAGATAGAGATTTACCTTACAAATGTAAATATGTCCTAACAAAGGGCAAGTTCCATTCCTCAGAGCCTCCTTCCCTGTCCCAGTTTATCAAAAGCAATAAACCTCAAATAATCCTGATGCCAAAGAGACATATCTTGGGGTGGCCAATTCCAGGTCCCCACAGTAGGAAATGATTATCTTACAGCTACGTGTCCATGTACGCATAGGAAATTCTTTGACTCCTGAGGGTACATGCCTACACCAGTTTTGAATACCATTGCTTAAAGTGCCTGCCTCCACCCCCTGCCCAGCTTGATTGAGATTTATTTGCCATATAACATTCTGTAAGTTTAAGGGCTTAAAGTGCTTTTAATGTGCATATTCCTGAGCTTCCATTCAAATAGGTTCTTATTCAAATAGTCTGAATGAAATCCTTGGACTTGACTTTGAGAAAACAGAAGTAGGGTAAAGGAATGAATTGATGAGGAAGAAAATACTTTAAGAGAAAATACTTAAGAGTATTACTTTAAGCGAAACTAAGGTCAAGGATTTACCACAAAGGTTGAAACTCTGTGAAGGCCTGGAAGTCCACGATTCCTTTCTAAGCAGGAATTTATGAAAATTTGGACTAAAGATAGAGGGATCCCAGAAACCAAGCAATTCTACCTTCCTAATGATGGTGTTCATGTTGGTGATAAATTCACAGAATATTAAGGAAGGCACATAAATGATTGATGTAGAACAAAGTAGTCATTTTCTCCTTCACTGCTCTACTTTATTTAATGTTTCTTTTTTTCCTGATGTTTTAAGAAAATAATGCCTGTGTGAAATGATTAATAAATAATGTTACGTTTGCTACTGAGTAACTTAACAGTCTGGTAAAGCACTCTATTTTCTATTTCTTAAGTAGAAATGGAGATTTGTTTCTTTTATTGAAGATCGGTCCTGCCATCCTTGGGGGCAAAATCAAGGAGAAAATAGTATTTTGTTTGCACAGTTTATTTAGCTATATTTTTTTGTAATATATTCCACCAAAAACTATTTTCTTCAAAAGCTCTTTTCTTATTCTATGGTTAGTTCTGTTCATTTCATTTAATGGCATTGTACAATCTTTTATATCCTTTTTTCTTACTTTTCCAAAGAAACTGTTCTAATATTTTATGCCATTTGGGATGGTTTTGTTTTCTTTAAGTTTTTTTATGTCATATTTTTTCTGTTTAACAAAGCCCCACGGGTAAGCAAAATACTATTGGCCGAAGTGTACCTATAGAAGATTGTTGCTCTGTTGCCTTAATGCAGTTTTTAAAATAAGAAGTAAAAGTGAAATAAGCTTCTGTTATACATCAGATTCCTCTAGAAGAAGAGCCTGAAACCCTGAGATGGGCATCCTTACGCAAAGGAGTGCCCTTAGGAGAAACTTGTGATAGAGCAGAGAAAGAAGGACAGGGAAGGGGGGCCGAGCAGCCTGAGGTTTCAGCTCAAGTCTAGCCTCAGCCTGACCCACAGGGAGTTCGGAGCGTGATTAACACTGTAGCGTTGTCCAGCCTCGAGGCAAAGTCATCAAGGCTTGTGCGCCTATATCAGCCAGTTATTGGCTGCAGGGGGCCATGTAGGGTAGAGGGTGAGGCACAGTTTCTCCGACATTTCCAGGCAGGATGGCTTCTAGCAAAAGATAATTCAAAAAAATATTCACCTATGAACAGGTAGCAGCCAACGCGCCCAGCAGCTGGGGATGGATGCTGCACTGGCTAGAGAAAGGCGATCTGGCTGAAGCCCCCACAGCCTTTACTGTATTTGCTAAACCAGTTAATGAAAATGTTAAGAGCTTTCATTAAAATTTATTAACGTTCACTCCAAAATTGGAGGGTGTGTGTGTGTGTGAGAGAGAGAGAAAGAGAGAGAGAGAGAGAGAGAGAGAGAGAGAGAGAGCTCGGGAGAGTGACAGAGAGCACGAGGGAGCGCGAGTGCGTAATTTGGTGCATTTGGTAGAGCTCAGGGCTGCTACTGCCAAGGTTTCAGGTAGAGTGGTTCAGTTAAAAATGTAAAGTCCTCTGGCAGTAATAGATGTGTATGATTTATTTGTTGCGTAACCTCGGGTAGTTACTTACCTTTTCTGAATCCAGCTCATCATCTCTGCAATTGCAGTTGTATTACTTACCTGTGGACTGTTGTGAGAATATGTGTAAGGGTTTCTGACCAGAGGGAGATGCTCACTGAATGAGAGCTCCTTTTTTATATATAGTGCTGGTTATTTTATTGTCCTCTGTCTCATGTCCTCAGACACTTACTTTGAAAACAAAAAATAGACCAAGTGAGAAAGTGTGGCTGTGTCAGTGCAAATATCACCTCTACTGGAAAAAGACACTCAACGTTGGGTGGCATCTCCATGTAAAAAATCAGAACATTTAGTTTTATATTTTTATTTTAAATAATAAAGTTCTTAGACACTATCAAGGTGAATAAAAAAATGCACCATTCAAACGCACCATTGCATCAGCAAAATTTGTTGGCGTTCTACAAGATTTCTAAAGAAAGCTACTCTTTATATAATACTCAAATATCATAGTCAGCATATGGTAAACACAGCTTGAACAGGCAAGATATTTAAGACGGTCACTGACATTTCTAAAGCAATGAGCTGTGATGTAACTCACAGGCAGAAACAGATGACAGGCATTCATGGGGCTTTTGCTTTTTCTACTGGCCACCACTAGATGGCGATATAAGAAAATTCACTTCAGACTTGTTTAAAGATAAAAGTAATGCCTTGGATCTCCAAAATCAGCTAGAGGCAAACCCATCTACCTGGATCCTAAGTCAGAAGGTATATGCACTAATACACATAGGAATGAAATTCACAGAGTATTTACCAGGGCTTCTCCCTCACTCTCATTCAGAGACGCTATATTCTTACTTTACAAACTGTTATAGCATGCTTTGGATGTTTGGTGTCTGAAACTGCAAGTAAATTAGAAGCAGAAAATGAGATAGAAGAAGTGCACCCTCAATAAACCTACACATTTTCAAATTGACATCTAACAGCCCCAGAGCAATCACTCTTCAAATTTTTGAATATTAAACTAGTACAAGATACATCTATGTACATTATTACTTTAGATCTTTATAACACACTATCAGGTTTGCTGGTCAAATAGATATTCTCATTTTGCATCAGAAGAATGACCCAGAGTGTTTTTGAATTTTGCAAAGTCACAATAGTGGATTTCAGATGCATATATCTGATCTCCTAGGTTGCATGCTTATCATATTGCTAGATTTTAAGGAAGGAGACTTTTATTTTCATAACTCAGAAAGCTTTGCTTCACAATCCATTTGATACTGGGAAAAAAATTCTACCCATTTACTAGTAGGACTAGAATACCTGACTGTGTCTTTTAGTTAATACATAATTATTTACACAGTGTCGACATGTGGTAGCCACTGTACCAGACAGTGGGGAGTCAGTGGTAAAAACAAATGTATATCTTGCCCCTCATAAAGACCATCGCTGTAGTTCATGTGGCGGGCAGACACAATGAAAGTAATTACAAAAACAATTATAACAAAATTTGAATGCCATGAAATAAAAGAACAGAGAATGGAAGAGAATAACTGGCAGAACCTATAGGGATGGCTTCTTGCCACATTTAAAATGAGACCTAAAATATGAGGACGAGTCAGCCAGGTGAACAGGGAACAATGAATGATCTGTAGGGAGGCCCCAAGGGCATAAAACACTGAATTTTAGGAGGAGTCAGGAATGAGGAGTCAGAGGAGCAGGGAAACCAACGATGGATGCTGAAGTGCAGAGATGAAGGTAGAAATGTGGACGCTAGGTGCCACACTAAAGAGTTTGGATTTTATTCCAAGTCCAAATGAAGGCTTGAGAGATTTAAGCTTGGGAGAGTGTTATGATCTAAGTTACATTTTAAAGAGATCACTCCACCAACTGTGTAGAAAAAAAATTGGAAAGGGTGAGGAGCAGAAGTGGGGAGACCACTGACGGGGCTATGATAGCAATGCGAGATCAGACTACAAAGGAGGCAATGGAAGTGGAGAGAAGTGAAGACGAGGTATATATGTGAACAAACCTTGGAGGTAAAACTGACAGAGCACGGTGATGGACTGTAGATGGGTGTGGAGAGGGGGAGTAAGGATAATGACTTGACCCATAGGTTTCTGACTCGTCCCCATTACTTGGGTGATGAAGATTGGGAAAATGTAGAAGACAGATTGAGGAGGAAAATCAGCAGTTGACGTTTACACTTGGTAAGTTTGAGACGCTTATGAGAACCAAAGATTCCAGAAGAAAAGTAGCTATGTGTGTCTAAGCTCTGAAGGGGAGTTTCCAGCTGCAGTGATGAATTTGAAGTCACCAACATTAGCGTTTTATTTAAAGTCAGGTAAATAGGTGGTATGTATGTTTTAGGACAGCAGAGAAAGAGGTTAGCAAAAAAGAGCAAGACTGAGCCTGAAGAACACTAATACCTAGTGGTCTTTCCACTATGTCATGCTGCCTTCTTATAAAATTTTTCAAAATAAGTGTAAAATGTTACTGGGGCCAGAATCATCCTATTTGATAATAATAAAAGTTTTAGGTTCTTAAAGAAAGATTTTCACCGGTTTCCTAATTTTAGCCCCATATTATGTGTCCTAACTTCTATGCCGAGGAAAGGTGGAGGGATAGGATAGAGGGAAGAAACATAAAGAGAAACAGAAATCAGCTTGGCACTGCACACTTTCCCCTTTGGCCTTTGAGCTCCTCCCCCTTTTCTCCTTGGGAGACCTTGGCATCTAAGGATCTTTAGCATGGGGACTTAAGCATGAAAAAATTTGTCATCTTGATGCCATTTCTCTTCTACATCTAGATAAGCTTCACGATGGTTTAGATACCACTTAAGTAGGATAAAAGGGAGAACTGTCCTAAGATAGCAGACACAGAGTCTATTCCTAATTGACTACTTAATAATTAAAGAAATGCGGAATAGAGACAAACATCATTGCCTAATTCAGAGTGCCAGAGTGGTAAAATATCACCTAGCCCCAGAATATTCTCCTTATTCCCACTGAAGTTATACTACAAACCAAGAAAAATGCAGAAGATGCTCACAAATTGTATAGAAAAACTTTGGAGAAGAAAGATGAGACGACAAAGCCAATTTATGTGACTATTACATTTTTAGGGGTTGAATAAAAACAAAATGCATCATATTCAAACAAGGTAAATTTCTTAACTTAATTGGATTTAATGTTTAAGTATCAAAACCAGAACGGTAATTTAGGCTGGAGCTAAAAATAATGTAAGAGAGAGCTGAATGATAGTATAATGCAGTGAATTATATAGCACAACATAATCCATCAAAACCACAGAGCCTGCAATTTTCGTCCTTTATATTAGATTGAAAAATGACTTCAGAGCATATGCTTATAAAAATAAGTGATGAGAAATCTAAGTTGAGGGAAAACTACTTGATACTAGCTTTGTATGTTAATGTATAAATCTAATAGCCACAATTAGTAATAGTTAAAGGCTTAAATGGCCCTGGGGTATATGGTTAACAGAAGACAGGTACACCTGTCAATATAAAGCTTTGGAACATTACTCAGATAAAGTTGGGGCAATTAACCCGACAGCATTCCACTCAGCTGAGCACAAATAAGTGTTATGAAAATAATGTAGGTCAGAAATTGACTTACGATATCATTTAGAGTTCTGAAACAATGTTTAAATTAATTTTTATTCAGTCATGACTTAGAAATCAATAAATAAACCTGAACATGCAACTTATGCTGAAAAAATAAATGGGAAAAATCCTTATTGAATTTGTATTCATAGTTTGACATTAATAATATTTTAAAAAGCTGTTAATCCTATTTAGAAATTACAGAATTTCTGAATCAATAAAGTTCAGTTTAAATAAAACATCATTCTTTTGGACACATTCTACCAAAAGAATGGACTGCATAGTGAATCCTCATAGTGAATAATCCCAAATCTACATTTTTACTGAAAAGATTAAAGTATCATTGGCATTATTAATAAAATTGTTCTGGATATTTCGTATAATTTAGTTCACAATTTTTTTTCAGATTACTGTCATTAGAGCTTTGCTTACGTTATTTACATTTCAGTTCTTTTTACTGACATTCAGGTGATAGCTATGTGTAGTCACATCAGTTTATGTGGCAGTCACCTGTGTTTTTGTTTTTTTCTTTTGTTGATTCAACCCATTAATTTAAAAAATGCTTATGAAAATATTGAAGACCATGGTTTAAAAAATCAATCATATGTATATTATGAAATAAGTATTATCACAATTATTCTCACTTCTTTTGTCACTGGAATATAATGTTTGCTCCACATTTGCTGTTGGGGTCTACCCAGCCATGGACCAAGGTTTTAATATTCCGTGACACCATGTGTTAAATCATGTGTAATCTCTATATAACTTACTTCCACTTCATTTTTAATTTGATAGCAGAATTGACCTATTATTTAATTATTTAAAATGTAGAAGATGTCAATCACACAAGTGAAAATCTACACAAATATAATAGCTAAAAATTCTGAAAAGCACAAATCAATTTCCAATTCGCTCAAATCTTCTATTTTCAAAATATGAAATATTTGTACTATTTTACTTTAAATGGTAAGTGAAACAAAAATTAAATTGAAAGAGTTAATTATGTATTTCTTTATAATTCTTTGAAAGATTTCATAAAAATAGAAATTTATAAAAATATAAAATTTTTTCGGGGTTTTTGAGAAAGCAGGGTAAATACTGATATCTAAAACAAATATGGAACATGAATCCACAGTCAGTATTATTTGACTCCAAATGCCAATCCTTTTCTCCACCAGCCCATTAGCATGTTTTCGATATATATTGTGGTAAAATATGCATAACATAAAATTTACCATCTTAATCATTTTCGAGTGTTCAGTTTAGTGATATTAAGTATGTTCCTACTGTTGTGCAACAATCACCACCATCCATCTCCAGAACTTTTTCATCTTGAGAAACTGAAACTCTATACTCAGTAAACAGTGACTCCTGCCTCCACTCTACCTGCCTCCTGGAAACAGCCATTCTTCTTTCTGTCTCTGATTGTGACTACTCTAGGTATCTCATATAAGTGGAATCATAGTGTATTTGTCTTTTTGTTGTTGGCTTGTTTCACTTAGCGTAACGTCCTTAAGTTCATCTGTGCTGTAGCGTATGTCAGAATTCCCTTTATTTTTAAGGCTGAATAGTATTCCATTGTATGTGTATACCATATTTTCCTTATCCTCTCATCTGTCAACGGACACTTGGCTTGCTTCCACGTTTTACCTGTTGTGAATAATACTGCTCTGAACATGGGTATACAAATACCTCTTCAAGACTGCTTTCAATTCCTTTGGGTCTATCCTCAGAAGTGGAATGCTGGATCATATGGTAATTGCTTTTATACTTTTTTGAGCAATTGCTATACTGTTTTCCACAGTGGCTGCACCTTTTTACATTCCCACCAACAGTACACAAGTGTTCCAATTTCCCCACACCCTCGCCAACATGTGCTATTTTCTTTTTTTTTTAGCAGTCATCCTAATGGGTGTAAGGTGGTATCTCATTGTGGTTTTGATTTGCAATTCCCTAGCATCCTTTTGTAGATTTATTGGTTATTCATACATCTTCATTGGAGAAGTGTCTATTCAAGTCCTTTGCCCATTTTGTAATCTGGGGGTTTTTGTCATTGTTGAGTTTTGGGAGTTCTCTATGTAGTCTGTATATTAATCTTTTATCAGACATATAATTTGCAAATATTTTCTACCATTCTGTAAGTTGCCTTTTCACTCTGTTGATAATGTCCTTTGAGGCACGGTTTTTAATTTTAATAAGGTCAAATTTGTCTATTTTACTTTTGTTTCATGTGCCTTTGGTGTCAATCCAAGAAATCATTGCCAAATTCAATGTCATGAAGCTTTTGCTCTGTTTTCTTCTAAGAATTTTATAATTTTAACTGCTCTGTTTTCTTCTAAGAATTTTATAATTTTAACTCTTATGTTTAGATCTTTGATCCATTTTGAGTTAATTTTTACATATGGCATTAAGTAGGGGTCCAACTTCATTCTTTTGTTTGCCAATATCCAGTTTTCCAAGCACCATTTGTTGAAAAGACTGTCCTTTTCTCACTGAATAATCTTGGCACCCTTGTTAAAAATCATTTGACCATATTTACGAGGGTTAGACAAAGGTTACGCGAGGGTTAACTTTTTTTTTCTTTTGGTGAAGAAGATTAACCCTGAGCTAACATCTGTTGCCAATCTTCCTCTTTTTGCTTGAGGAAGATTGTTGCTGAGCTAACATCTGTGCCCATCTTCCTCTATTTTGTATGTGGGATGCCTCAACAATGTGGCTTGATGAGCAATGTGTAGGTCCACAGCTGGGATCCAAACCAGCAAATCCCAGGCTGCTGAAGCAGAGCACATGAACTTAACCACTATGCCACTGTGCCAGCCCCTGTAGTAAGTTTTGAAATCAGGAAAAATGAGTCCTCCAAACTTGTTCTTTTTCGGGATTGTTTTGGAGTCAGGGTTCCTTGAGATTCCATATGAATTTTAGTGTGAACTTTTCTATTTCTGCAAAAATGTCTTTGGGATTTTGATAGGATACACTGAATCTGTAGACTGCTTTGGGTTGGTATTGACATCCTACTTATATTAAGTCTTCCAATCCATGAACATGGACTGTCTTTCCCATTATCTATGTCTTAATTTCTTTCAGTAATATTTCATAGTTTTCATTATATTTTTCTTTCATCTCATTAGTTATTTTGATTCCCAAGTATTTTATTCTTTTTGATGCTATTGTAAATGGAGCTATTTCCTTAATTTCTCTTTCAGGTTATTCATTGTTGGCATGTATAAATACAACTAATTTTTGTGTTGATTTTGTATTCTGCTACACGAATTGTTTATTAGTTCGAATAGTTTTTTTTTTTAAGAGTCTTTAGGGTGTTCTACATATAAGATCATATCATCTGTGAACACAGATAATTTTACTTCTTTTCTAATGTGGGTGTCTTTGATTTCTTTTTCTTACCTAATTGTTATGGCTACAACTTTCAGTACTATGTTGAATAGAAGTGGCAAAAGCGAGTACCCCTGCCTCGTTCTTGATCTTAGAGAAAAAGCTTTCAGTCTTGCACCATTGAGGATGATGTTCACTGTGAGCCTTTCATATATGGCTTTTATTATATTGAGAAAATTTTCTTCTATTCCTAGCTTCTGGAGTGTTTTTGTTGTGAAAGGGTGTTGAATTTTGTCAATTTTTTTTTCTGCATCAACTGAATTGATTATGTGGATTTGTTTCCTTTATTCTGTTAAAGGGGTATATTACATTGAGCTATTTACATATATTGAAGCACCCTTGTTTTCCAGGAATAAATCCCACCTTGTCATAGTGGCCATATAATGATATTGGTCTAGAGTTTTCTTTTCAGGTAGTGTCTTTGGTTTTAGTATCATGACAATGCTGACCTTATAGAATGAGTTTGGAAGTGTTCCCTCCTCTTCAATTTTTTGGAAAAGTTTGAGAAGGATTGGTGTTGGTTCTTCTTTAAATGTTTGGTAGAACTCACCAGTGACACCATCTAGTCCAGGGCTTTTCTTTGTTCAAAGATTTTTGGCTACTGATTCAGTCTCCTTACTACATACAGGTATATTTAGATTTTCTGTTTCTTCATGATTCAATCTTTGTAGGTTTCATGTTTCTAGGAATTTGTCCACTTCATCTAGGTTATCCAATTTGTTGGCATACAATATAAAATAGAATTATTCACAATACTCTTTTATAATTCTTTTTATTTCTGTAGAATCAGTAATAACATCTGCACTTTCATTTCTGATTTCAGAAACTTGAGTTTTCCCTCTTTTTCTTAGTCAGTCTAGCTAAATGTTCACCAATTTTGTTGATCTATTCAAAGAACCAACTTTTAGTTTTATTCTTTTTTTCTATTCTATTGTTTTTCTACTCTTTATTTCATTTATCTGTGCTGTAATCCTTATTATTTCCTTCCTTCTTCTAGCTTTGGGTTGTTTGTTCTTCTGTTCCTTAAACTGTAAAGTTAGGTACTTGATTTGAGATATTTCTTGTCTTTAATGTAAGTGTTTATAGCTATAAATTTTCCCCTTAGCACTACTTTCACTGCATCCCATAAGTTTTGGTAGGTTGTACTTCCATTTTCATTTGTCTTTAAGTATTTTGTGATTTTCCGTGTGATTTCTTCTTTGACTCTTTGGGGTTTTTTTAAGAGTATCTTGTTTAGTTTCCACAAATTTGTGAATTTTCCAGTTTTCCTTCTGTTATTGATTTAAAATTTCATCCTCTTGTGGTCAGAGAGATTCTTTGTATGGTATATATTTTTTAAAAATCTAATGAGACTTAATATCTGGCCTAAAATGTGGTCTCTCCTGGAAATTGTACCATATGCATTTAAGAAGAATATGCATTCTTCTGTTGTTGGGTAAAATGTTCTGTATATGTCTGTTAGATCTAGTTTGTTTATTGTGTTATTGAATTCCTCTATTTCCTTATTTATCTTCTGTCTGGTTGTTGTAACTATTATTGAGAGGAGGGCATTGAAGTCTCCCACTATTATAGTAGAATTGTCTATTTCTCCATTCAATTCTGTCAATTGTTGTTTTTTTATATTTTGATGGTCTCTTATTAGGTGCATAAATGTTTATTATTGTTTTATCTTCTTGTTGTCTTGAACCTTTTATTAATATATATCTTTTTCTCTTCTAAACTTTTTTGATTAGAAGTCTATTTTGTCTGACATTAGTATAGTCACCCCTGCTCTCTTTTGGTTACTATTGACATGACATATCTTTTCCATCCTTTCGCTTTTAACCTATTTGTAACTTTAGACATATAGTGAGTCTCTTGTAAACAGCATATAGTTGCATTATGTTTTTAAATCCATTCCACCTATCTTTGTCTTTTGATTGGAGAGGTTAATCCACCTACATTTAAATTTACATTACATTTACATTACTGATAAGGAGGGACTTATTTCTGTCATATTGCTATTTGTTTTCTATATGCTTTGTAGCCTTTTATCCCTCATTTCCTGTATTATTATCTCTTGCATTTATTTTTGTAGTAAAATATTTTAATTCTCTTCTCATTTCGTTTTGTGTATATTCTATAACTATTTTTTTGTGGTTACCATGGGGACTACATTTAACGTCCTAAAGTTATAGCATTCTAATTTGAATTTGTACTAACTTAACTTCAATAACATATAAGAATATTTATAGCTCCATCCTCACCCTTTTCAGTCATTGGTGTTTGAAAATTACATCTTGGTACATTGTGTGTCCAAAAACATACATTAGTAATGACTTTTTAAACACTGCTTTCTTAAATTATATAAAAAACAAAGGTGGAGTTATAAAGCAAAGTTACAGTAATACTAGCTTTTAAACTAATAATTGTGTTTTTATTTTAAAAAAGTATTAGTCTCAAATCATGTAGAAAATAAAAAGTGGAGTTACAGACCATTGTTACAATAATAGCAGCTTTTATAATTGCCTGTGTATTTACATTTACTGAGATTTTTATTTCTTTATATGGCTTCAAGTTACTGTCTAGTGTTCTTTCATTTCACCCTGTAGGAATCTCTTAACATTTCTTGCAGGGAAGTTCTAGTGGTAACAAACTTTCTCAGTTTTGTTTATCTGGGTATGTCTTAATTTCTCCCTCACTTTTAAGATATTTGATTTTGTTTTTAATATTGGCACCTGAGCTAACAACTGTTGCCAATCTTCTTTTCTTTTTTTTCCTGCTTTTTCTCTCCAAATCCCCCTAGTACCTCGTTGTCTATTTTAGTTGTGGGTCATTCTAGTTGTGGCATGTGGCATGCCACCTCAACATGGCCTAATGAGTAGTGCCATGTCCACGCCCAGGATCCAAACAGGTGAAACCCTGGGCTACCAAAGCAGAGTGTGTGAACTTAACCACTCGGTCATGGAGCTGGCCCCCTCCCTCACTTTTGGAGTACAGTTTGGTTGGATATAGGATTCTTGGTTGAAAGTTCTTTTTTTTTTTTTCTTTTAGCCCTTTGAATGTATCAGCCCACTGCCTTCTGGCCTTCAAAGTCTCTAACGAGAAATCTGCTGATAATCATTGAGGATCCCTTGTATGTGATGAGTCACTTCTCTCTTGCTGCTTTTAAGATTCTCTCTTTGTCTTTCAACAGTTAGGTTATATATATATATATATATATAATGTGTTCCTGTGTGAGTCTATTTGAGTTCATCCTACTCAAGTTTGTTGATCTTGGATGTTTGTACTCATGTCTTTCATCAAGTATGGGAAGTTTTCAACTATTATTTATTAAATAATCTCTGCCCTTTCTTCTCTCTTCTCCTTTTGGGATTCTCATAATGCATATATTGGTCCACTCGATGGTATCCCACAGGTTCCCTTTTCTTAAGTCTTTTTTCTTTCTGTTCCTCATACTCAACAATTTTAATTGTCCTATCTTCAAGTTTGCTGATTCTTCTGCCTGCTCAAATCTGCTTTTGAATCTTTCCAGTGAATTTTTCAATTTAGTTACTGCAATTTTCAGCTTCTAGAATTTCTTTTTGATTTACTTTTAGTTTTTCTGTCTCTTTATTGATATTTCCATTCTGTTCATACATTGTTTACTTTCTCCTTGTCTTCCTTTAGTTCTTTGTGCATCTTTAAGATAGTTGTGTTCAAGTATTTGTCTAGTATGTCTGACTTCTGATCTTTCTCAGGAACAATTTCTATTCGTTTATTATTTGTTCCTTTGAAGAACCCATACTTCTATGCTTCTTTGTATACCTTGTGATCGTTTGTTGAAAACTGGACATTTGAATCTAACAATGTGGTAACTCTGGAAATCAGATTCTCCTCCTTCCCCAGGATTTGCTATTCTTTATTTTTCTTATACTCCATTTTGATTGTTGTAGGCTTTCTCTGTGCCAAAGATCAACCTGAAGTGTAAACTTAAGGTATTCTCAGGTTTTTTTCTGAGGCTGCACCATTCTCTTAGCGTGCATGGTAACTTTCTAATTTCCCCGTATATGCAATTTCTCTTGAATGTCCTAGTCTTTAATATTTGTCTCCCAAAAGAGGAAAAGGAGAAAAATGAAGGGACAAGGGGAGTGGGCACCAGCTCTTTAAATCCTCTGAAAGTCCCTTTATCTGGAGGGGGCATGACTTCTAACAGTGGAGGAGGAGTGCAACAATGACTGCCTGCCTCTATGTCTGCACCTCCATGATCAGAAGCAGCAATCAGCTATCAGAACACAGATCCCCAATATTTGCCCGCCCTGGCTCTTGCAAGCCATGTGCAAGTTGCTCCAGGAACATATGCGTGGCTGCCTTCCATGGGGCTGGAGGGTGTGGGATGGGTAGCTGCTGCTGAGTTAAGTACTGAAATTAACTTGAATCTTCCTGTCCAAGCCTTCTGCTGGAAATTGCAAGGCTTCCAAAAAAGTTACATCACACAGACTCTGCCTATGCAGTTCCTGTCTAGGTGGAGAGACAGATTACTTGTGCTTCTCAGAAACCTCTCCTATTAGCTTTTGATTTAAGTTCTAAATGCTTGAATCAAATAATGGTTATAGCACAAGGAAAGACACTGTCTGAATCACAGAGTAACCCTAAAGATATTTGCTTCTTTCATACAATTAACAGATGATCCATTGGACCAAGCTTTTTGTTTCCCCAGAGATGAGAAAAATATCTACTGGAAAAATGGTGTCAATATCAGAAGAGTACATATTGGCACTATTATGTGGATTAGTTAGCAAAATAATTGAAAATATATTTTTCTGAAGATGGTGTCAAATTCGTCTACATGCCAAAATTATGTACAATAAATTGTTACTTCAGGGATTGCTGCTGTAGTATCATCATCTCAGCAAAATCTGAATACATGGAGATTCTGATACACCTGTTCCTTACTAAACACTTTTAGTTAGTTCTTGAAAACCTAGCTGCAAAATAAAAATGCTTGAATAACCTAAAAGACTATTTAATTTCTCTCATCTGCATTCCTAGAATATAAAAACCTTCAGTAAGGTAAGATCTGTTAATATCCAAAAGGCCCTGGATGAGTACTTAATAAAAATCACGGAGAGGGCAGGAATACTCACTGTGGTCAAAGTCAGAGCACAGGTAGAGGAACTTTGAAAGAGAAAGAGTGAAGCACGAGAACTCTGTAGAGGCAGGGAGAGGAGCCAGAGGTGATCCTGAAACCATAGGCAGCAGCAGAAATGTGGACCAGTTTTCAGAAGTATATGGTACTTTCCTCAAAACATGACAGTTGGGTTTGAGCTAATCTTATCTATCTTTTTAAGGGCCAAGAGACAGAATGGCATCTAGATACACAAATATGTTCAGAGCATTAATATCCAAGCACATTCAAGTAGAAAAACAAAGGAAATAAATATTCTTTTCTGATTTTTCTCTTGGTGCCACCACAGAAAGCATCACAAATATTTTTTCTGCTACCTGCTAAGCTGTTAAAGAATATGATCCTGGAAAACAGACCTAAGAGAATTACCTTCTTTTGGTGCTAAAAAAAATTCATAAAGTTCTATTTTTTGAAATCTCCCACCAAGTGAAGTCTGTTTAGAAATTCAAAATTGAGATTTTTAGTTGTAGCAATTTAAATTATTCTCTTTTATGTTGCCAATAAAGATGATTCATTCAAAGTACATGAAAAAGTCTTTATTTTTCTCTATATATGAGATTTATTATTAATGATGAAGATAACTATATAATGATGAATATAATTGGGTGATATCTAATTTAAAAATAAATTCCAACATTATTTTCAAGTATGCATTTTAATTTTCTGGTTCTGGGATATTTCTAAGAGTTCTTTAAAAAGTTTATGTAGATAGCATATTAGTTTGAGTTCCTAGTTGGTTTTTTATTAATGTGAAGGTTAAAAACCATAAGCATCTGGGCCATCCCAGTGGTGTAGTGGTTAAGTTTGCATGCTCTGCTTTGGAGGCCCAGGGTTTGTGGGTTCAAATCCCAGGTGTGGACCTACACACCACTCATCAAGTCATGCTGTGGCAGTGTCCCATATACAAAATAGAGGAAGATTGGCTACAGATGTTAGCTCAGGGCCAAACTCCCTCACCAAAAAAAAAAAAAAAAAAAAAAAAAATCCACATTGAGGCTGGCCTGTGGCCAAGTGGTTAAAGTTCCATGCGCTCTGCTTCAGCAGCCTGGGTTCACAGGTTCAGATCCTGGGCCTGGACCTACTCCACTCATCAGCCATGCTGTGGAGGCATCCCACATGCAGAGTAGAAGAAGATTGGCACATATCTTAGCTCAGGGTGAATCTTCCTAACACACTCACACCAAACAATCATGAGTGTCTGACAAGCATAATGCATAATGATCTCATCTTTGCATCTTTATACTTATAAATTTGATATTTTAAGTGTAATTTTTATCATAAAAATGTTTCTTAAACTGTATAGTTAGTACAGAAGCATGGCTTGCACATCAACTTGGCTATATGAAAAAAAATTTTTGGAAGTGCATCTCACCTGAAGATATCTTTACTTTAGTTGAGGACACAAAACCTACAGTCATGTAATAGCTAGTTATCCCTACAGATAAAAATAATACATCAAAATATGCTAAATAAGCCTATGTATGTTACAATTTTTGAGGAGACATTGATAGATTGATCTAGAAGAATGAATCTCATGAAATATATAAAGATCTAAGTTAGGGAAACCATTGCCAAAGGTTTGATCTCAACCTCATTAAAGTTGATTGTAAGATAGAGTCATGTGTCGCTTAACATTGGGGATACATTCTGAGAGATGCCTCATTAGGCTATCCTATCATCATATGAACATCATAGAGTGTACCGACACAAACCTAGATGGTATAGGCACACTTAGGCTATATGGCATTAGTCTTATGGGACCACCGTCGTATGTGCGGTCCGTTGTTGACCAAACCGTCGTTATGTGGCACATGACTGTAACAGAACGTGAGAGTCTTAAAAATGTAGTTCCCTTGGAGCTGCTGGAAAATCTAAACCATGTGAGAACTCAATTCTACCTGAAAGCCTTGTGTCATTATGCTATACACCCAGGCATTTGGATGGCTGGATTTCAAGCTTTATTATTAGACTAGTTTTACTAACCCTTGTTCTTCAAAATTTAGATATCTTTGTCCCTTAGCCTACTAATAAAAATACTTTAATTGCTTCAGAGCTCTATCACAAAAAGATGATTTCCCTTAAAATGATCCCCATTAACTTCTATAGCATTTGGGTTTCAGCCTGTCTACATGGATGAACCATTCTTCTTCTTGGACCTATTATGTAGGAGGACACACCCACAGGCCAAAATAATACCCTCAAATCCAAATTTTGTAAGGGGTATGATTTGCCTATTTCTGCCCGGACTGGGTGCGAGAATCCTGATTCTAATCATCAGATAGGGTCCACCCGATTCAGGTGCTTGTTCTTACACAAGTCCTGACTAGGTTGTTTTATGTGGAACTTACCAAAGCAACAAAGGGGTTATTGTAATGGTCTCCTTCCTTCCTGTCTGTCCTTTTCCTCTCCCCATCCCATTACCTCCTCCACCAATAAAATTGATCATTTACTCTACTTGGTTATGTATTCAGTGAAAAAATACTGTGACTCTGATTCCAAGTTTCTATTTTTGCTCATCAGGAAGTGGATCCTATTCTTTCACCAGTGGGGCTGATCAATTTATACATTCCCAGTTGCTTTTCTCGAATACCAGCTGCAAAGAGGTGGCTTTATTTTCATTGAATATCCTTATTTCTCATACTTAGCTTTTCTTTATAAACATGCTCAAAGTGAAAGCTTTAAGTCCTGAGTCTTTTCCAACTATTTCTATTGAAGGCTTTGTTTTTCATAATGGGCCCATCAAAATATTGGTTATAGTAGAATAGTATAATGGTTAAGAACATTGATTCTAGAGCCAAAGTCCCTGAATCTGCATCCCAACTCATCCACTTAGTACCTGGGTTAATAGCCTTGTGACCCTGGGCAAGGTACTTAAATCTTCCTGTGCCTCAGTTTCTTCTTTCCTAAAATGGGGATTATGATAGTACCTACCTCACAGGTTTGTGGTGAGGAAACAGTAAGATAAGTGATTGCAACATTGCCTGGCATGCAGTAAATGTTCAATAAGTCAATACTAGTTGTTTTTGCTTTTATGGTTATGGGATGATGTTGCTATTTCTTGAACATAAGCACTTTATTTTTGTTGTTGTCATTTGTTTTTACTATGTTTTCTGGCTGCTGTAAGACCTACCTCGATCTTTCTTTTTCCAAAAGCTAGGATAAAATTTTAAATCCCATTAGCTGAAAGGATCCTTTCCTACCTAAAGTCCAGACTCAAAATAGACCTCTTCTCAAGTTCCTCTCCATGCCTGGATAAGTCCTCTGTAGCCGCTACATAATTTGGGTTGCTGCTAATATCATCTGTTCATGCCCAGTATCCTGGGATACCCTGAAACTCTGGATAAGACCGAAAAGCAGAAACTTTCCAGCCTCGTTGTAGGGAAACCTACAGCAATCTATCAGAAATAGGGATTTCACTTATGCCTCACACCCCACCACCTCTGTCTCAAGAGTCATAAAATAACAGTAGACAAGGCTCTGAATTATTCGAAATCCTGAAAATGTACATTAACCAAGAGCTGTCTAAATACTCTGGGAAGCTCTTCAGATAGCACACCCTCTCGTGGAATAAGCCACAAGGAGATGTTCTCTGCTCTTCTCTCTTTGTCTTCAACAATTTGAAAGAGTATTATGGGCCATAGAAAGGGATCTGCCTTTGCAGCTGACCTAGCCTTACCACAATGGTGGAGGAGCTTGACTCTTGGTGCCAGGTACTGTTACCAATATGATCAATGCCCCCAATTGGTTAGTTACTGTCCTAATGACCACAGCAAATGGCTTGGCTTTACCTAGAAACATTAGCACTTCCACTTTGTATTAAGCCTAATTAAGGTGATTAACCTTCAACATTCCACAGTCAATATTACATGATTTATTAATTTGACACCAAGAAGCTATACTCCAGTCAAGTATGTATACTTACTTTTTTTAATGTGATAACCCCAAGGAAATTGTTAAAATCCACCTACTGTGTTTGTCACCTGACCTTTACCAACCCAACTCTTGCACTATCCTCCTTGTCAAGAAAAATGGAGAATTTAATGTTTGCAATGAATACCAGATGTTGAACAAGATCACCACCTGAAATCAATACACCTTCCCACAGTTTTCTCAACCTGTTTGATCAGCTTGAGTAAGTATGATTTGTGTCAGCTGAAACTCCAGGACAGGGTTAGAAGGTAAGGAAGAGAGGAGGGGAGGTCACAGCTCTAGTCAATATCAGAAAGAATTTTCTTAAAAAAACGTAAGCATGAAAGACTGTGTTTTCAGATCCTCATGACAAATTTTGAATATTTGGTAATATCATTTAGGCTGCACAGGATACTGTTTTTTAACATTTCCTAAAAAATGTTTTCTAGGATCTAATTAGAACATTATGTGAGCATATGTTTGAGTAGAGGTTAACATATTCATGTAACCCTAAAAAAATACACCTCCTACACATTGCAAATAATTGGAAAAAGGAAGAATTATTTAATAAATGATTTGGGGACATTTGGTTACTCCTCTATGGCAGTGATGATGTG
Source organism: Equus quagga (assembly GCF_021613505.1). Lineage (NCBI taxonomy): Eukaryota > Metazoa > Chordata > Mammalia > Perissodactyla > Equidae > Equus > Equus quagga. The sequence continues at coordinate 54,669,263 of NC_060283.1, read as the reverse complement.
GGTGGTAGTAGTGATGAATTCCTGCCTTATGCCTTTCACCAAAAGAATTACACATGGACTAAATACTTAACTGTAATAAATAAAGTCTGGAGAGATTTGCAAGAAGTAAGGGTGAATCTTCATATTGCTTTAGGCTAGTTTTTCTAAAAGAAAATAAATAAACATTAAAAAAGTAACAGACATACATACAATTAAAATAAATGTATTTCAAACAACGCAATGAAAATCAAATTAAAAGCAAAAGGTATTGTGATAAAAAATTATTTATTGTAACATATAACAGAAAAGGTGGCAATCATTAATATATAAATTGGTGAATATTCTTGATCTATAAAGAGCCCTTATGAATCAACAAGGAAGAAAAATACAATAGAAAAATGAGGCAATAGAAAATAGTCACAGAGAAAAATGCAAATGAGTAGTGTATATACACACTTCAACTTTGGTGTTAAAAAGTTAAGTACCTAATAAATTGCAAAAGGTTTTTAAAGAATAGTGACACTCCAATCCTACAGAAAAATGAGCACTTTTGTCAACCTCTACTGAGTATTTTAAGGTAATTTTTCACTAATGGGTGGGAACCAGTATATATCAAAAGCTTTATGGGGCCGGCCCGGTGGTGCAGTGGTTAAGTTCACACGTTCTGCTTCAGTGGCCCGGGGTTCGCTGGTTCGGATCCCAGGTGCGGACATGGTGCCGCTTTGCAAGCCATGCTGTGGTAGGCATCCCACATAGAAAGTAGAGCAAGATGGGCACGGATGTTAGCTCAGGGCCAGTCTTCCTCAGCAAAAAGAGGAGGATTGGCAGCAATTAGCTCAGAGCTAATTGTCCTCAAAAGAAAAAAATGGTTTAGAAACATGTTTCAACATACTTATAGAAATTTATTTCAACACAGGAATTCTATTCCTAGGATTCTTTTCTAAGAGAAGTAAGCATGTACAAGGTTGTATGTAGGATGGTCATTATTAATAATATGGAAACAACAAAAAGAGCCACAGTTTGGAATTTGCAAATATGTAAATATGTATGTGTCTATGTCTGTGTACATGCATATAGATATGTTATGACATTCATATAAAACATTATGTGACTGTTAAAATCATACTAATGGACTATATCTGACAACAAAGGAAAGATGTCAGAATATATTTAAGTGATGAACAAAGATAATTGTGTTGTGTCATATCAACCTTGAAGTTGATAATGACTGAATGGATGATGATATTGCAAGAAATTTATTTGATTTTATTTTTTGACTCTCATGCATATTCCATTTTTCCACAGTTAACACACAATAATTTTAATCAGGAAAAAATTATTTTCAGCAAGAAGGAAATAAACCTATGTTAGAATTTATTAGCCTAGATCATTTTAGGCATTAGAAACACCAGAGGAGCATTAAAAACAAAAATCTGAGACTTACTCTGAATCAAATTGTTGAGACTTGCTGAATCAAAATGTGTTTTGTTTTTTCACTTTGTTGTTGATGTTTTTTTAACATGGCTCTGAAGTGATTCTTAAGTGGCCAAACCAGCATCCATCCACAAACGCATTTTTGTACCACTGGCCTTGAAGAAAATAATGCTGACTTCTCAGGATATTGTGAGAACTTAGTGAAATAATGTGAGTGAGTGATCCAAGGATGAGAGAGGATTAATCTAATTTGTAGCCTATTTCCCAGTAAACTTAGCTCTGTGAGATTTTACCTCTTTTGCAAAAGACCACTGGAATTGGTGTGGTGGTAACTATTGTATCCCTCTAGCACTCTTTTCACCCATTTTGTCTGGTGACAAACTTCAGCTCCTTGACCATAAAAAGGCCCTGTGACAGGCTGGGAAAACCAGGGGGTCCTCTCTCCCTGGTAGTCCAACGAGTGGTCCAGGCTTTGACACATGACTCATTACCAAGGCTTTTTTGTTGACTGTGGCCAGAAAATTCTAAAGTATGCCTGCTCCATCCCACTTTTCCTTTCCAAATAATGGCACTATTACTCCCGCCACATGATCAGAACAAAAACACCCTTTCGTTCAGACTCCTTCACTCCATCAGCAGGTCCTGTTGGCTTTTCCTTCCCAATATGTCCCAAATCTGCCCACTTCTGGCTTCCAAGTTACCACTATAGTTTTGGGCTACTGGGCCACTTGGTCTTCTCCTCCTTTCTTGTCATGTTAAAAGCCATTGTCCTCAGAGCCAAATATATTTTAAAAACATCAGTCAAATCATGTAATTATTCAGCTCATAATTCTCCAATGAAATCTCATTGCATTTAGAACAAAATCCACATTTCTGAGGTCTCACAAGCCCCTGCTTGGTTTGTCCCTTGCCTACCTCTTCAAACTTGGCCACCCTTTCTCCCACTCCCTGGATTCTAACCTTCTTGCTGTGCCTTGATCATGGCAAGCTTTCCCTGCCTTTATATTTGCTCTTTTCTCTGCCAGGATTGCTCATCACCAGACCTACAAATGACCTTCTCCTTTATTTCTTTCAGGTTTTAGCTGAAATATCACCTCCTCAGAGGCAGCATCTTGACCTTTCTATGGAAATAGCTCCTCCCTCCTGGGCCCAGCACCCATCCATCTCTGTGCCTGTCCCTGCCTTTTGGTTCATAGCACTTGGCACTCCATGATAGTCGGTTACAGCTTCGCTGTCTGACTTTTGCTAAAATGGAAGTTCCACAACAGCAGGGAACTTCTCAGTCTTGTTTACTGCCATTGTGCCCAGGGCAGGGACCTACACTGAATTAGATCCCCACTGCATGGAGAAAGCAAGGCTGCAGAAGGACAGACTGAAGTCACGGAGCAGAGAGAGTAGCAAGGGTGGCAGCTGGTGGAGGTTTAGTTTCCAGAATCATCCCAGCAAGCTCTACCCTCCCCCTTTTCATCCGTTGGTTAGGTGGACCAAAAATGTCCTCCTTCTCTCTTTAGTTAATTTGAATATGATTTCTATCATTTGAAACTGAAAGCTCCCTAACTCATAGCCAACTGAAGATTCAGTTTCGAGACCCAAGGCATTTTGGGGGAAGATCCATGAAACACCACAACTCTGTGCCCAGAACACTAGTGTAGAACTCCACACAGCATGAACTTTTCATCTCCCAGGTTAACCTCTGGATTCTCGTGGGCCACCAATACTGTCAATGTAGTCAAAGACCTTTCCTTCTCACACTGAGTACTTTGTTCTTTATGTGGTTGTGTATTCCCTTCAACTGTCACCTCAGCGACTCAGCCTCAGCTGCTTCTTACCCTTCCAAACCTTTTCCCTTACCCTTTCAGATTCGCAGATCATTTCAGAGTTGTGACGGAAATTCTAATCTTTCCAAATTGAGTTCACTTGGCTTCTCTCTCCCACACACTAAGCAAATAACACGTGAATCATATTCTGTAATACCTTTAACCTTACCCAGTCTTAAAGCAGACTGTGTACTTACCTATCCACACTCCTGATTTTGTTTATACAAATGTTCACATGAAGCTGCCACTTATTCCTGCATTCCAAGCGAAGACGATGACTTTGCAGAACTCCATGGGCTTTGAGCACACTGAAACCATGCCTATAGTAACATAAGGCAGTCTGAACAGGGAGGGAGCTGTGTCAAAGCCAGGGCCAGAGACCAGCCGCCGAGATCCTGCCTCAAACCTGCGGGCTCAAGGGAAGATCTATGGCAGGTTTCTTAACTATAGCACTATTACTGACATTTTGGGCTGAATATTCAATGCACAGGACAGCTCCTGTGCATTGTGTCATGTGTAGCAGCGTCCCTGTCCTCTATGCATTAGATGCCAGTAGCACCACTTTTGTGACGACCAAAAAATCTCCAGACTTTGACAAGTGTTCCCTGGGGAGTGTGTGTGTGTGTGTGTGTGTGTGTGTGTGTTGGAGGAAAGATTGTACCTAGTTGAGAATGACTGCATACAGAGAAAGAACTTGCCTGGTGACAAAAAAATCAGTTCCATCCATTGGCGATACTATTATCCTTTCAAGATAGGCAGTAAGAGGTCCTGAGTAGGTGAGTCCCACCTCTTCTTTAGAGAGCTGATCCAGTTTTAACAGATCCTGACTTTTATAACCCAATAAGGACCTATTAGGAATGAAACTGGTAGATTAATGTGATCTGTTTATAGATCTGAATTTGTTAAAGTGGTCTTATTTCTTCAGAGCCACATTACTTTCATGGTTAGAGTTAAACTCTTTTTCACTTACAATGCCATTTGTGATAGATCTCAGCCTCACTTCTCAAACCTAAATCCACACTATTCTCTTGCGTGTGTCCTATGCCCAGCTGAATCAAATTTTTTTAATTTCAACGGGAAAAAATGCTTTCTTATATCTCCATTTTATTCACACATGCTGTTCCTTCTGCATAAAATGCCCTTCCAAATTTTCCATATTTTCTCAGACATGTTAATTCCTATAACATTGAAAAACTTCCCTCAACTACTGCTCCTCTGTGACACTCCGCTTTCCAGTCCAGGAGGCTCCTCTCCTCTCTGATTCACCAAGTCTGATTGACCTGAAGGCTATATCTTATTTACAGGTTTAGTTATTTAGAGTTATGAAAGAAGTTACAACAAATAACTGGAAATTTAAAGATTCAAGGCTCTTTTTCTCTAAGATCTCTTTAGTCAATGTACCAGAAATGCTTACATAGAAATACTTCCTAATAGCAACCTGGCTTTCCTTGTCATCCAGAATTCTCCACAGCTATCAACATCTCACAAAATTTCTTTGTAATTGAGGGGCCCCACAGCTTAAGATTTATGATCTTTATGATAAATCTATGATAAATTTATGATAAATCTTTATGATAAATCTTTTTAAAATTTATCTCTGAATCTCCAATGCCCAGTACAGTGGTTGGATCATAGAAGGTGCTTAAAATGTTAGTGGTAATGATGCTGAACCTCTTAATCTTCAGTTTGTATACCTGATGCACAATAAGCCAATCACTCAGACACTGGTGCTTGGAGACGGAGAATTGGCCAAAATGAGAAGGTGAGAAGATAGGTTCTCTCAAATCTGCCTTTGTGAAAGAATAAATCAAGGGGGTTTTATACACATAAGGGGCTTGGGAGGGGGAGTCTCAGAGAAACAAGGGGGAAATCTGTGTTCCTTTCACTGCAGATAAGAGTGAAACTCTTTGGCCAACAGACTTCTGGGCATCAGCAGCTGCCGGGAGCTGGTTAGCTGGTGATCATAACTTCCTTAAAGGCATCCTTTTTCTTTTGCTAAACAAACTCGTAAATCCTTGTGACCCTTGAGTCACTCCTCAGTGAACAAGAAAATAGCAATCAAGAAAATAGTAAACAAGAAAATAGCAAATTAACAAGATTAACTTCTTTTCATCTGTGCCTGTATTGTGAACAAAGTTGAAGGATAATCATGTTCTTATTGAATATTTACAGGAACCCTCAGGCACCTGGCTTCAGTCACAATTATCAGTGCAAATAATCCATAATCAATCTATAAATCAAAATTAGGGTGAGTTTATTAGGAGCCAGGTCTGAGGACTATAGCCCAGGGCCTTCCTTCCCCAAGGAAGGGCACCAAATAGTGGAGTGTTCAGGGTGATTATATTCTGTCCTGGAACAAAGAACATACATCACAAATGACAGGAATATCTCTTTTACTGCTGTCGTGAGATGCTTAGCTGGCACAGCAGGTCAGTGGTCAGTAGGTCAGTGGTCACAAGGTAAGCACAGCAGGTGGGTAATTAATCCTTAGTTTCCATGAAGATGTGTTTATCCTTAAGGAAATGCTGATATGGGGAAAAGCTACATCTCTATCTTTAAGGGCATGATTCTTGTCTTTGGGACATAGGAAATGCTTAAAGCAGATGTGCAGTGCATGCTCAACAGGTCACGTCAGGCCCTTTTGGAAAAACAAGGTCAGGCTGAATTAGTTTTACACCAAATGGCTTCCTCATATCCTCCAATATATCCTATTGCTTTTCATTTATGTATCACAATCTTGAATTTTACTTGAAGGTTAAGAAATCTCCTCACCCTTTTGTGTTCTAGAAAAAGACTTGCTTCAAGGAACCACCCTTCCCAATATGACTTAGATAAGACTCATGGATGCCACCCTTGTTTACATAAGACAAGACCACAGACCCTCCAATTCTCATTCTTTGCCTCAGAAATGACTTGTTGATCTTCTTTTCTCTACTAATCAATTAGAACAAAATGCTTTTTAACCAAACTTTGGTTAAACTTCTGTCCTTCCTCCAGGTCTCTGAACTTTGACTCACTTTCAACTTGAATCAGCGTACAGCCCCTCCTAAGAACAGACTGGCTTCAGGGTAAAACCTTCTCTGACCTACCATCCTCTCGTTTCACCCTTTCATCCCACTTGCCCACACCTGGTTCTTGTCAGCTCTATTTACTCCTCTCTGTAAAAGAAAAATCCTTTTTTGTCTAACTCTTGAGAAGCTCGCATATCTTATGGTCACAAATTTCTGCCTATTGCATTCGTCCTTTTCCCAGCCTTGGAGGAACTCCCCAGACTTTTGAATAGTCTCTCCTTATTAAGATTTGTTTTTATTTCACAGTGGAATTATTGAAACAAGTAATAAAAAAGAATGAATGAAGGTGGACTCTTATCAATGCAGCCAGCTTCCTTTGTAACTCTGTATTGTGCTGCTGCAGTGACTGCACCTGCCCCCCTGATCCAGGTGGACTCTAGCTTTTGACACTGTTCTGCCTGCCACCATCCACTTCTCTGTCAGCCATGACTATAATTTGTCAATATTATCAAATAGTTCTGACTTCTGACTTCATTCTGACTTAAATCTCACCTTTGTCATGACTCAGTCTATATCTTAATCCATTCAGACTTTTTCCTGGCTTAGTTCCCAAGAAAACCTGACCCCTTTTCTGTAATTAAAATTGAGGAGGTGAGTTAAGTTTTGAAAGGCCTAATAGATTCCAATTGCAAAAAGTTAGAGGAAGGCCATTCCAGGTACAAACAATTGTATGAGAAGTCTTGGAGATAGGAATTGGAAATTCATGCCTGAGGACAATAAAATTAGCTTAATTTTAGTTTAACTTGGTAGAATAATGAGAGAAGCTTGGACGTACTCAGGTGACTGACTCAACTGTTAGACAGAGGTGATTGAACTAGATAGAAAAGACCAAAATACTTGGTGAAATGCTTGATTGTGATGGGGACATGATAAAACTGTTAAGGATATAAGGTTAAACAGAGATAGGAGGAAATTAGAAAGCAGGAAAACAAAACAAAATGAAAAAGAAGACTCAGAAATAATGCAGCTGGGAGGTGATCAGGATTCTGATTTACAGGGTTGCTGTAAAAAAAGAAGCATGTTAGGAATGGATATTGATAGAGATGAAGATCGTGAGCTCTGTTTTTCTTTTAGGTGTGAAATTTCAGATAAAGGCAAAATGCACAAACAGTACTATCTTATAGTGAACGAAAAAGTGCTGGAACTATAATTTGGAAGACATTTCAGTCCTGTCATTCAAAATCATTGGAGTCCTGTGATTCTTAAAAAGAAATTCTAGACTACAGTACATCTTTGCAGCACAAATGTATTTCCCAAAGTTGGGGTAAAAATTGTAGCATTTTCCTTCTTTCATAAAATGCATTAATTGAATTCTCAACTGATTTTATAACTTCATGTTAATCGTAGGGTGCAGACAGGTGTAGGGGAGAGACAGAAGAAACTCTACCCTCTAGGCTCTTTGGGCCGGTCCAAGAATTAAATTGACATGAGACAGAATAACAGGAGAAAATTGAATAAATTTTAATAACATGTATAGTTTGGAGAAACCCAGGAAACCTGAGTGGCTCACCAAAATGGCTGAAATCACCACCTTAAATACCATCTTTAGCTAAAGACAAATGAGGATGTGTTGGAAGCAGTGGTTTGTGATGTCAAAGGGGAGGAAGGTGATTTACATGGAGATGGTAAAGCAAACGTTTGGTAAACAAATGTCGATCATGGCTTGTAAAGACAATGAGAGATGGAGAGGAGTTTGTTCAAATGGCTCTTGCCGGCTTCCTCCCTGTCTCCCACACCTTGTTCATGTTACACTATAGTTATCTATGGTGATAGCTCCTTCCTGGAACTGGCCTTCTATCTTAAATTTTTTTTGGCAGTTAAGGGAAAGGTCAAAGTTTCTTTTTGAGACTTTTGTTCTTAACAATAATCAAGCCAAACAGACACATTTTGGGGTGGAAAATTATGATACCCCACACAGGTATATTTAACAGTAAAAGTTTTGAACATTTAAGTACAGTTAACATTTGAGATTATTTAAAAACATGAGGTACAGTTTTGAATTTATTTTTTCATTGGTTGAAGTTATTGTGTTAAAGAGAAATGGAGAATGAAAATTCTGCATTGGCATCCGGCATAGGCACAGGATATATAAAAATGTGATTAAGAGAGTGTTCAATTATAAGATCATTTTTACAGTCACTATTTTATAGATTAACAAATACAAACTTCATCAGCCATTGAAATCCATTATTTCAGAAGAGGGACAATGATTTATAAAAGCCAAGTGACAGATTTAATACAACCTCACATTTTAATAAAAGCATTACAAAGTTTTAGTTATTAAAAATTCAAAAAGGTTAACATTTTAGATAGAAAAAGAGCACGGCACCAATCAATTTGGTGGGAGATAAAGGGTAAAGCATGCAATGCTCAGACTTTAAAAATCCAATTATTCCTATTACTCTGCATACATTAGGCATCATAGTTCAGTGCTGTCCCATGCCTCTCTTGTCTTGCTGCCTCTTATCAAACCTCCTGTTTGCATTTTAATTGACTCGGGGGGGAAAGCGAAAGGAAAAAGAAAAAGAAGGGGTAAAATTACAGAAAAGGCTGTGCATATTTAAAAGTATATAAGTGACTCTCTCTGACTCTGTTGTTTCAATGCTTTAAATACCATTGTGCTCCGAAAGTCAGATCCCTATCAGTCTGGCTGTTTTTAAATTGTCATTTCCAAATCTAAATACATTTTAGTCAAGTTTATGTCACCACTCCTGAGTGCTTAATACATACAAGAACCATATCAGACTTTCTTGAATAAACTTTCCCAAAGCTATAAATGCTTTCCACTTGGTAAAAGAATAGGCCACCAATTTGTTGGGTTATGTTTCACAATTATTTAATATCTACGTCAAAATTGACTCCAGTGAAGCCATTTTAAAACGGAGTCAGAGCTGCCTTTCTTGAGCAACTGCCTTGACGTCTTGAACTTTGGACTGGCCCAAACCCTTGGACAGGCCCAAACAGCAAATGTTTTACAAGCAATTGTTTGAGCAGTCAGCAGGGGAACGGACATCCTGATCACAAAGATTGAGGATAGTGGACTTGCTGAAGACAGAATCAATCGTCCATCAATGTTTAGCTAAGACTAGCTCTCTGCCTCCAACCCCATTAAAATTCTCTGTAATGCAACCTCTGTTATTTGCCTTTAAAAGCTCCTAACTTTTACTCCCGAGTGGGACACTATTTGGGTTTCTACCGAATCTGTGCTCCCCAAATTTCAATTCTTTGATCCCAAATAAATGCTTGCCTCTTGAACTGGTTTCTGTTTTGTAAGTTGACATCTAAAAACCTCAGTTTTCTCTTCTGAAAATGGGGATGGCGAGAGCTACTCTATAAGACAGCTGTGAGAATTGAGGAAAATTTAACGTCTGAGCGTGCCTGATGAAGTGCCCCACGGCTCTCTGGGGTTGATTCATGGTGTTTTGTTACGACTTCTGAAGTGGTCTTGAAGCTGCTTCTGAGGGAATGGTTCTCAAAGTCCTGGTCTTAAAACCCTATTATACTCTCACAAATTATTGAGCATCCCAAAGACGTTTTGCTTATTTAGATATCTTTTAATACTTACTAAATTTTAAATTAAAATTTAAATGTATGTATAATTGTAAACATATATATTTGTTAATTTATTTACAATAACTGTAACAAACTCATTAAATCCTAATATAAACATTTTACAAAAATCCGTATTTTCCAAAATAAATGGACAAAACAAAAAAGGGGCAAGATTGGCATTGTGTTACATTTTCCAAACCTCTTTAATGTCTAGCATGAGAGATCTAGGGTCTACATCTGCCTCTGCAATCAATCTTTGTGAAACGTTGTTTTGGTTGAGGCATAGAAAGAAAATCAGGCCTCACACCCATCTGTGGCTGGAAAAGGGAAGATCACCAGGTCTCCCTGAAAGGGTCTTGCGCACCCCCAGAAGTCCTGAAACCTCTCTTCGAGACTTCTTGTTCTGGGGAATAGAAGCAAAGGGAGGCGAGCAGACTGTTTCTAGCATTGGCTTCATGCTAAATCTGGGGAACTTAGACCGGAAAATACTGGAGACCTGGACACCTACCTTCTGCCCTCCAGCTGCCTTCAACCTGGTTGTCTGCCCATTGCTGTTCCGTAACCCACGTGCGCTTTGCTCCCGCCAAGATGATCAGGACTCTAGTCTGCAGTCATTTGACAAACGAAGCCGAGCAGAGATGAGAAGAGCTGCTTGTGTAGAAACACATTCATGCTGTGGACGTTTTACTATAGTCCATTTTGGGGGGGAAATGTAGTTTGATTTGTTATTAAATACTGTAGATCCTCAATAAATGCAGATTTAACATTTGCTGTTTCACAAGTAGTCATGAAGATGCACCGCTGGTAATCGTTTGTAACTTTATTGAGGCATGCTTCTGGAGCAGGCCTCACGGCTGGTGTGCAAGGGGAGTGAGTCACGTCACTCCCCAACATTTCCATCCCAGCGGGATTTACTGATGGCCATTCTTCTTGGGGGAACTGCTCCTACAATAATTAAAGTCATTGTTAGAAGTCGTGGGCTCTGGGAGATCATTGCGGTTTCGTGAAAAATGGCCTTCGTAAACCAAAAAGCGAACTGCCAGTTTTGTTAATGGAAATAAAGAGAAAGCGAAACTATCCATCTAAAGTACGGTGCTTGTTAAAAAATAATTCCACATTTTACTTCTGTCTAATATTCATGAACTAATTAAAGATCCAAAGGTATCATTTAAATTTAAGCTTTACTACATTTTATGAGGATAATTAGATATAATTGTGGGATTCACAAATTTGGGCATTTGAAAATGTCAAGAGTCTACTATACTAAATCAATATTTAAATTCAATGTTAGAATAATCAGTCTTGTTTTTAAGTCTCAATTTGATGTGGCTTTGAAATCTGTGGTTAAAATTTAATCTTTACGAGAAGTGGAAAAGTATTAGTTATATTGAATAGTATTTAGAAAAACTTTATAAAGCGTAAGGCAGAAGCAACTTATCAAATAGGGATATTACCAACTTATACATTTATATATGTGTATATATACATACATTTAATTTTTTTCTGCTTATGTGAAATTTTCTGTACTATCTATAGCTGAAGATGATCTATGAAGGATTTAAAAGGCTTAGAACAACTGCTTGGCATATATAAAGTGCTATATAAGTTTTTACTATTTTTATACTTTCTTACATATACCAGTTACAAAAAGAAGGACGATAAAAAAAAAAACCCAAGATAATTTATTGGTGCCTACTCTGTTCTAGTTACTATTTTAGGCATGGAAGATAAGAGTGCCTAGAAGAGAACTGGATGGTGAATGTTACATAGCTCAAAATTTTATTCCATAAAAGTCTCCAAATTCTTAGAAAAAATTCTTGTTAGTTTCCCTCTGTCTATCTGTGTGTTTAGTATAATTTACCTGCATTTACTCTCCCTGAAATAAATTATTCCATCTAACAAGCTCACAAATGGTTATTTCTGTCTGAAATACTAGGCCAACAATTCCGTTAGTTGCCATTAATTGATGATGGAAGGTTTATACTTTTCAAGTATATCAAGTATACTTTTCAAGTATATTAAGAAACATAATAGGCATGAACAAAGATAAGTTAGACAAACATATTGGTAGGTTAATCCTCTAGAGAAACTTTGTATTTTAACTAATTTTTTGTTGTTGATGCTCCCTTATTTCTGATAGTTCATTTTATAAGGAAATTTTACACATAGATGAAAACACAGTACAGGAACATATCAACTTTAAAGGAATACAAGATTTCGAATAAGCTGTTTAAAAATAGAAGACTGAGGGGCCAGCCCAGTGGCCAAGTGGTTAAGTTTGCCTGCTCTGCTGCGGTGGCTCAGGCTTTCGCCGGTTTGGATCCTGGGCGCGGACATGGCACCACTCATCAGGCCGTGTTGAGGGGGCGTCCCACATGCCACAACTAGAAGGACTTGCAACTAAGATATACAACAATGTACCAGGGGGATTTGGAGAGATAAAGCAGAAAAAAAGAAAAAAAATATTGGCAACAGTTGTTAGCTCAGGTGCCAATCTTTAAAAAAAAAAAATAGAAGACTGCAATATGATTTCATAACAAGTTTAGTTTAAACTTTATTATCAGTAACTATTTAAATTTTATCTTATAATAAGAAAGTTTATGCATTTTTAGAAAGCCTTGAAATCCTTGATCCAGATGGTCTTTTATCTAAGCTATTTAGATCCTTTACCAGAAAATCAACCTTGCCCCTCGGCCCGCCCACAGTCATTTAAAACTTGCTTGAGTCTTCTCCCTGGTTATATATGGTTTCAGACACTGGAGATTATCAAAGAATTGTCTGCTTGAGGCTCAGAAGCCTTAATGTTTGACTTATTTCAATTGCATTTGAGCTTGTTAATTTTTTTCAATATGCTTTCTTTCTTTATCATTTTTTTTTATTGAAGTAACATTGGTTTATAACATTGTATAAATTTCAGTTGTACATCATTACATTTTGACTTCTGTATAGACAACATAGTGTTCACCACAAAAAGTCTAGTTGCAATCTGTAATTACACAAATGTCCCCCTTTACTCCTTTCACCCTCCCCCTACCCCCCTTCCCCTTTAGTAACCACCAACCTGTCCTCCGTATCTGTGTGTGTGTGTGTTTGTTTTCCACGTGTGAGTGAAATCATGCAGTATTTGACTTTCTTCACCTGACATCTCACTTAGCATAATACCCTCAAGGTCTATCCGTGTTGTTGCAAATAGCAAGATTTTATCTTTTTTAGGGCTGAGTAGTATTTATTCCATTGTGTGTGTGTGTGTGTGTGTGTGTGTATGTATACCTCATCTTCTTTATCCATCCATCTGTTAATGGGCAATTATGTTGTTTTCAAGTTTTGGCTGTTGTGAATAATGCTGCAGTGAACATAGGGGTTAATTTTTAATCAATAAAATTCTCCACATTTTCAGTGAGGAAAGACTATTACGTAACCTGAAAGTTATGCCACTGCCACACCCACCCCCACCCAAAACCTTCTCAGACTCTTTATTCACACCTCTCACATCCAACCAGAATTAAACACGCCTTCTGTGTTCTGATAACACTTTGTGCATCCTACTATTATGGAATTTGTCACGCTGAATATGCTAACACCGGATTGGAAGTTTCAGGGAAACAAAGGTTTCTGTTAGGTTTGTTCTCCAATGGTTAGGGTAGTGCTGGGGAAATAATAAACCCTCAACAAGTGTGTATCAGATAGGAATTAATGAGTTAATCTTCAAGTGGCTTTTTACTTAGAAGCAAAATAACATTAACATGGTAAAAAAGATTTCATACGCCCTGTGGTGGACATATTTTGTTTTCTAGCTATTCTTTATCTTCTTTATCTTTTGGTGGAATGCTCCTACCACATTCTTTTTCCATATGATTGAAAGAGAGGGACCCCATCTCCAGACCTTAAGGGTCAGTATATGATCCAGGACTTTTGAAGTTTCTTTCCCAGCCTGAAGTTTTAATTAGGAGAGCCAGTATATTCCTTTATTTTGCTTTAGATAATTCCAATTGGGTGTCAAACACATTCAGCAGAATCCTGGCTAAAACACTGTCTGCATTTTAAAATTCCCTCATTAGAAATATTCATCAAGTTCACATTCTTTAGTGCTTTCCTAACTACAGTTTATATGCACGTGCAATGCTGTTTTATTGCCTCTTTTCCTACAGAAAGTTTTCAATTCCCACAACTAGTTTTTATTTATTTTTCTTTTCACAACATTTCAAATATTTTGAACACAGGCAAACTCTAAAAAGACACAGATTTACCAAATGGTGTTTTCTTTATACCTTGTCTAATTTCTTTGTTGAATGTCTAATACATGAGGATTTTTTCCCCCTTCATTCTCTTTCTCAGGCTTGGCACTTGTCGCTATTTTCTCCAGCGGTTTTATTTTTCAGCCTATTTGTCTTACTCAAGATAAAGACAAACGTACATCTATATCACACTTCAGCAATATTCACCTTTAAAAAAATCCACGCAGTAGTTAAAGTAAGATGCCTCACTGTATATCATGGATATTGGTAATGGCTTATCTTTCTCTTTTAACTTTCTTTATTAAAAGATAGAAACTGCTAAAGAGTAGATATTTCTTCCTTTTGAATGTATTCCTAGCTCTTGATTCTCTCCCTTGTCCCTCAACAAAGGGATAAAAATATTTTTACATTCAAGAGCCTATGTACATCCAGAACTGGCTGTAGAACTCTTTACACAGCAGAGGAGTGCTAAAGACAGTAAGGCAAACATTTCACACTATCTTTAGTATTTTCACTTTAGCATTTCAATTATGTACTTATTAGTGCACATTCTTCTAATGTTTTGGGCTTTGTTTTTAGAGCAGTTTTATGTTCACAAAAAAAATGAGAAGAAGGTACAGAGATTTCCATGCCCCCCTGCTCCCACACATGCACAGCCTCCCTCCTTATTATCATCACCACCAGAGTTGGACATTTGTTACAATTGATGAACCTACATTAACACATCATATTCACCCAAAGGCCGTAGTTTACCTAGAGTTCACTCTTGGTGTTATACATTCTGTGTTTGGACAAACGTATAATGACATATATCCATCGTTACAATACCTTAAACCATTTTTACTGATCTGGAAATGCTTTGTTCTCTTTCTAGTTGTCTTTCCCTCCCACTACAACCCTGGGCAACCTCTGCTCTTTTTGCTTTCTCCTTAGTTTACCTTTTCCAGAATATAGTATAGTTGAAGTCATACAGAATGAAGCCATTTCAGATTGGCTTCATTTCACATTGTAATATGCACTTAAGATTATTCTGGGGGCTGGCTCCGTGGCCGAGTGGTTACGGTCGCGCGCTCCACTGCGCTCCACTGCGGCGGCCCAGGGTTCCGAACCCGGGCGCGGACATGGCGCCACTCGTCAGGCCACGTTGAGGTGGCGTCCCACATCCCACAACTAGGAGGACCTGCAACTAAGAAATACAACTGTGTAGAGGGGGGATTTGGGGAGATAAAGCAGAAAAAACAGATTGGCAACAGTTGTTAGCCCAGGTGCCAATCCTTAAAAAAAAAAAAAAAAGATTATTCTCTGTCTTTTCATGGCTTGATAGCTCATTTCTTTTTAGTGCTGCATTATAATCCATTGTCTGGATGAACCACAGTTTATTTACCCATTCATCTACTGAAGGATATCTTAGTTGCTTCCAAGTTTTGGCAATTATAAATAAAACTGCTATAAACATCTGTGTGTAGGTTTTTGTGTAGACTTAAGCTTTTTATTTCCTTTGGGTAAATATCAAGGATCATGATAACTGGATTGTGTAGTAAGAGTACGTTTGGTTTTGTAAGAAACCGCCAAAATGTCTTCCAAAGTGGCTGTACCATTTTACATTCCCACCAGCACAGAATGAGAGTTCCTGCTGCTCCACATGCTCCCCATCACTTGTTGTTGTCAGTATTCCAGATTTTGACCATTCTAATAGGTGTGTAGTGGTATCTAGTTTTAATTTGTGTTTCTCTGATGACACATGATGTGGAGCATCTTTTCATGTGCTTATTTGCCATCTGTATGTCTTCTACGGTGAAGGGTCTGTTAAACTCTTTGGCTCAATTTTTAGTTGGATTGTTTCTTTTCTTATTGGTGAGTTTTAAGAATTCTTCATATATTTTGGATAATTGTCCTTTATCAGATATGTGTTTTGCAGTTATTTTCTCCCAGTCTGTAGCTTGTCTTCTCATTCTCTTGACATTGTTTTTCACCTTGGTCTGTTTTTGATGAGCGTAGCACCACAATATTTTTTAGAATGCTATTTTGATGAAAGAGTCAACCAACACTATTTAAGAATTATTTTAGAATTAGTAAAGTGTCAGTTGCACAAACAATATATTAAAAGAATTGGGAAATATCTGAATATTCATTTTAAACAAAAATATGTGTTTGTGACTTATGATATCCAGTGTGATATTTAGTGATACTAAATGTAACATGGTACATCCATCTCTCACTGTGAAGAGCTTTGATTATTTACCAACTAACTAAAAGATTAATATGTTAAGAATTTCGTTTCCTTGCTTCAATGTCCTCCCTCCAAATTCGATGTTGGAATTCTAACCCCTAATGTGATGGTATTAGAATTAGCATTTGGGAAGTGATTAGGTCATCAAAGTGGAGCCCTCATGAATCAGATTAGTGTCCTTATAAAAGAGACATCAGAGAGCTTGCTCCCGTCTCCTGCTATGTGAGGTTACTGTTAGAAGACAGAGGTCTATGAACCAGGAGGTAGGTCCTCACCAGACACCGATTCTTCCAGTGCACTGATCATGGACTTCCCAGCCTCCAGAACTATGAGAAACAAAATTCTTCTGTTTATAAGTCAATCAGTGTGTGGTATTCTGTTAGAGAAGCATGAACTAAGGTACTTGCTATTCAACAGCATGATTTGGAAAGATGACCTATTTTGAGCCAGAAATAATCTAGCCATCCACACAAAC